>NW_009260685.1:87742-88695 GCF_000687185.1 Egretta garzetta
GCGGCCTGCCAGGGGTTGCAGGGCTCAGAGCTGCTCCTCAGCACCTCCATAAATCCTGGCAGAGAGCGAGGCTGCAGGGGAGGGAAAAGGAAGATGGTGGTGAGGGTGTCCTCCTCCCCAGGTCGGCTCCAAGGAAGCCCCCGGCCGGTGCGGAGGGGAGGCCACAGTGCCCCCGAATGGACCAGCACCCGCTGCATCCCGCATGAGCATTCCTGACCACGCTTACCTTTGCAGGAGATAGCAGATTAGAAAGTGAGGCAGTGTTTAAAGAAAAACGCCAAAATATTGTCTGAAAAGATGAAATGGCACTGGAAAGCGGCAGGGGCAACGCACGCTCCCTCCCAGTGATGGGGACAAGCACATGGCAGGGAAGGGACTTGCTCTCACGCCTGCACCCGGCTGGTATATTCTAAACACCCGACCCACGCGACCTGATCCCGGCACCCATCCTGTCCCCCCCCCAGACCTCACCTTTGCGTCCCCAAAATGCCTGAGGTGGCACGGCGACTATTTCCACGCCGATGGCAGTGCTCTGCCTGAAACCAGCCGCTGCTGCCTCTAATCGGCCACATACTCCCAGCGCTGCTCGAGCGGCTGATGTCCACCAAATGCACCTCTAATGCTCTTAGGCCAACTAAGCCGCCTGCAAATGAGCTTTCCTGGGGAAGGGGGGGGAGCAGGGGGCAAGCAGTTTCATCAACGCCAGTGATGGATGCGTCCCCCTGCTTGCTCATCCGTGTCCCCATCACCAGCGCATCGCCCCCTGGCCTCGCAACTTGGGGCATCTTTTACCCTCAAGGCTGGCAATGGGAAAGGAGATTTTCTTAAAAAAGAACATCAATTCCCACCGTGGAACCGTCAAAACCCAAGAGCATCACAGAATCGTTTAGGTTGGAAAAGACCTTTAAGGTCATCAAGTCCAACCGTTGACCGTTGAGAGGGTGGGCCTGGGG
>NW_009260685.1:88787-93053 GCF_000687185.1 Egretta garzetta
GGGTCAACGGCTGCTTAGTGCTGCGTGGCCGGAGCCTCAAAATAGACCATAAGCACATAAGTAACTGGAGTCGGGCTGGCATGCACCCCCTCGCCTCTCCTCCTGATGCCCCAGAGCCCAGAAACTTTCCCCTCTGGCTCATTTTATCCCCGCGGAACAAGACACGGCGAGAGCAGGGAGGTGGGCTGAGGACCGACCGGCTCATCACACTACCCGGGTGCTGTTGCAAAAAATCAAATAGCAAAGGGAAGAAAAGCCGGGGGGGAGCGGGGCTGCTCTTCTAAAGGTACCCAGCTTGGCTACTAAAATAATGGAATTTCCTGCCGGCAGGGCACTAATTATTTATTACTGGTGGCACA
This sequence comes from Egretta garzetta, assembly GCF_000687185.1. Taxonomy (NCBI): domain Eukaryota; kingdom Metazoa; phylum Chordata; class Aves; order Pelecaniformes; family Ardeidae; genus Egretta; species Egretta garzetta. Next base: position 89,147 of record NW_009260685.1, read on the forward strand.
TGCAAACCTGGTGCTGCCCCGGTGCAGAGCACATCTCCGCGCCCATGGCTTTACAGCTGGGAGCTTAGAGGGGGCTAGGAGCTGGGAAAGGGCCAAAACTCAAGGGGATTTCAGCACTGAGCCCTCCCCAGCTCCTCTGCAGAACCTCGTATGTCCCCTGTCCCCCTGAGTTGCTCCGAACCCCCTTGTCGATCACGTCCCATCGTGCCTGATTCATTTTTTCTGCCTGTAAAAATATCGAGTAATGCTACCCCAGAGCCTGGAGGAGATGGGACAGAACCACCTCTGTGGTTTGCGATGGTGACTTGTGGCTGAAGAGCATCGAGCCGTGGGCTCCTTCGGTTAGGGTGGTGTGGTGTGGGGCTTTTTGGTGTGGTTTTTTTTGTTTTTTATTTTTTTTACAAAAGATGCTGAAGAACAGTAATAATCCACCCTGCAAGGATGCTCTGCGAAGTTCAAACCCTGCCTGGGGCTGCAAAGGACAAGCGGGACGCCCCGGGGGGGAGGAATTTTCCAGTCCCCATTGAGAAAATCAGATTTTAGCAGCTGATGGAGGCTGGAAGCTCAGCTGAGGGATGGCAGTGAGGTGGGAGCTGCCTCCCAGCACCATTTTAGGTCTGATTCAGAGCAGCTCTGCCCCCAGGCGATGCCAACCCCCCCCCGGGGGAGCTCACCCTCCCCAGCTGGACCACGGCAGCCGGGATCTTTGCTTAAAGCGTGCAATGCTCCTGCAAGACGGGATGGGAAATCGCCTCTCCCCCCGGTGCTTTCCCAGTGATGTTCCCACCCATCACTTCACCTGCAGGGTCTGCTCCCCCTCCCTGAGGTGAGCTCACCATGGCTGGGGAAGAAATGGTATTTCCATGGAATACCAAAATTACCAAGAAATGGTAATTTTGGACTGGTTTTGGCTACGTGGCTCCTACAGGTCCAGCCACCAGGCTTGCAGGCCAGCATGGCCACAAAAAGAGCCAGCAACCCAGCGAGTGAATGTTTCCCAAGAAAAAAACCTGCCGGCAACCCCCTCAGCAAGCTTTTTCTATCCTTCTCCATTTGCTTCAAGGCAAAAAAAAAGAGATTAAAACCCTCCAAAGGGAGGGGAGGTGGGAGGGATGGGCAGCCACAGATGCCTGCTCAAAGGGAAGAGTATTGGGTATTGCCCCAAAGCATCCCCTTGCACACTCAAGTTTCTCTGAAACGAAGGACCTGAGGATCTTCTGCTTTTCCTTTTAAGACCTTGGGCTGTTGGCTCTTTCCGCTTCCACCACGCTTAGCGACATCGTGCCCCCCACCCCTTTGGGCTTGATGCACTAGCACGAGAGGTGGCACAAGGAAAAGCAGCAAAAAAAAAAAAAGAACTTTTCCCCCTCCAAACAACCTCATACCCCTGGGCTGCAGGTTCCTTGTGAATACAAACCGTGCCCACATTTAATCACGTCCCGGATTAAACCCACCCGCTCGAGCAATCCCCTGGGCCTGGGAGATGCTGCGAGCACCAACGCCAGCATCGCGTGCCGGGGGCGGTAGCTTGCTCCCCATCGTCATCCCACGTGCGGTTCACGCTCCATCGGCGCTCTGGATACCCTGTAATTTTTTATTGGCTAAAAAACCAGTAATGGAGGTTCACTGGGAACCGCCTGCGTACGAGAACAGCCGAGTCCTCCTTTCCCACAAGGTCTCCATCTCCAGTGGAAGCGTTTCAAGTATTTTGGCAATTGCACGTCCCGGCAATTCAGCCCCGAAGCCCGTAAATCCCTAATGGATATTTAATCGCAAATCATCTCCAGCTCTGCAGGCTGCGATGCTGATCACCGCATTAAGCACGGCAGAACAGTATAGAAAAGGGTATTTCAGCTAATACTAATAACCCGCCAAGTGAGTAAATATCCTTCTGGCTTGAGCGCTACAGGGGGATCTGGGATCTGGATGAAACATGTGAGGATGCAGTAAGGAAGGATGAGGATGGATGAGGATGAGGATAGGATGGATGCTCAGCAGTGCAGCACCGGCCTTTCAGGCTCAAACCCATCGGGGTGAAGCCCAACGAAGGAAATCCAGCACGGATAAGCGGAGGAGCTGGGTACCCTGCTGTCACCATCCCCCTGCCATGCCCAGGGCTGGGGAGGGGTGGGGGCCAGCTCCTTGCAATGTGCCCGTCACTGCCACCCCGACATCTACAAGCTCATCTCAAAGCTTCACCAGTGACATTTGTCTTTGAATGTCTACGAGCATTAATTTTCCAGCTGGAGCAGCATGACACGGCAGGCTTCTTCCTTGCAAAGCCACCAAAGGGCACCTGTACCGTGCAAGCTGCAGCGATGTTTTTTTGCCACAATTGTGGAAGTTTCTGGTTCTTCCCCAAGAAGTTTTGCAGCCAAGAACCCAGTGAAGATCCAGGGCAAACACGCTCTGGCGTGGCAACGGAGGATGCTGCTCCAGGGGATGGGGACCACTGAGCCATCACCCCAAAGCAGGGGGGATCATGGGGCTCTCCTTATTATTCCCTGTCCCCCTTTTAGGGACATGGTTTAGTGGTGGGATGGCAGGGTTAGGTTAAAGGTTGGACTTGATGATCTTAAAGGTCTTTTCCAACCAAAGCGATTCTATGATTCTATTCCTCAAGACAATGCCCAGGCACAGCTCAAGGGATAATTTTCTCCCAGGACCTCGCAACATAGGTATATAGATGACATACATTAGTTTCCCACCTTCTGTTCGATGCAGATTTCCATCACTACCCCAGCAGGCTTTGCACCCTCAAGATCCTTGTGCCACATCCCAGAGCAGACAAGATATATCCTTGGTTTTGTGCTGTAAAAATACCACACTGAGGGGCTGCAATTCAGCCCTCATGTTACTTCAGCTCCTTCAAACTGGAAAAAGCAGACCAAATAATTATTGCGGTTTAGGGTCACAGGAGAGTCATACTAAATCCAAAGGACTCCTGCACCCAAGTGCAACACAGGGAGAAAGCAGCTGCCTGCACTGGGGGATAGCTGTCTGAGCAGTGGGATGGAAAGCCGGCAGCGCAGCCTGGCATGGGAATGATCCTCACCTTGTCGCCTCCAGCAGCATGGGCACAACCAGGGAAAGAAGGCAGAGCTCTGCCTCCAGACTTTCATTTTACCCCCTTTTCTGGAGAGATGGCCGTTGAAGCAGAGGCCACCAGCAGCTCCATAAACGAGTGTTGTTCTTTGGGCCACCAGTCACTTAGTCACACTGGCAAACATGAAAGGCAGTCAGCTGGTTTAGTGGTGGGATGGCAGGGTTAGGTTAAAGGTTGGACTTGATGATCTTAAAGGTCTTTTCCAACCAAAGCGATTCTATGATTCTATTCCTTTGCAGCGTGGTGGCTCTATTAGAGATACCTTGGCCTTGGTGGGGATGGGGCTGCTCCTCCTTCCAGCACCTTGTTGCGAAATAAAAGGCCAGGTCTTCTTTGCTGCAGTTAACGAAAGGGCTAGGCTGGACCAGTGAGCAGATGCCAGGCCTGGTGGCTCCACTGCTGGTACTTGGGCTAGCGGGATGCAGCTGGGGAAGTCAGTTTTCCCCCGGCACAGCAACTCCCCAGGCAAAGGAAAAGGAAGCTCTGCAGAGCCAAATTGTTGCTCCACGTGGGCTTTAGCAGCGGGACGGGGAACAAAGGCTCTTACTCACCCAAACAATACGTGTCTCACCCGTCTATAAATAGAGCCATCTCCCGAGTGAGCATGTCCCACGTTCAAAGTTCACCTTCAGAAAAATCTAACGGAACACCCATCTGTGCTAGATGTGCTCGACCTCTCTCCTGGTTTCAGCCCATGTAGCCAGACACCGACTGGCCCTTTCCCCTTACGGCTGATCAAGTCCGACTCTCTCTGCCTTCAATCCCACCTCTGCAATGAGGAGCAGGTCTGCAGGGCTGGGC
>NW_009260685.1:93749-95814 GCF_000687185.1 Egretta garzetta
CACCACTGCCACCAGCACCCAGCAGCACCACCACTGGCACCACTGCCACCAGCACCCAGCAGCACCACCACTGCCACCACTGCCACCAGCAGCAGCAGCACCACCACTACCACCAGCACCACTGCCAGGGAGGACAGGTCCCGGGACACAAGAGCCACAGTGCTGTCCCCAGCCCGTAACCGCAGCCGGCAACCGGCCAGAGGAAAGCCAACACGCTGACGCTTCCTCCGGCTGCATCTGCGCGGAAGGAAATGGGAAAGGTCCGGGAGGAGAGCAATGGAAACAAAACACCCCGCAGGAGCTGGCATCTGGGGGCAGAGGCGTAAGCAGCCACTGGCACATCCTGCTCCAGGTGCTGGGAAGAGCAGGCAGGGATGTCCCGGAGAAGCTGTGCTGGGTACCGTGGGGAGGTGGTGCTGGCTGCGAGGTATCGGCTGCAGGGAGCGAGCTGCCTGCCGGGGAAGCGTGGCGGGGGTTTTTCCTCCAAGGAGTTATTTTTTTGTGTGTGTTTCTTTCTTTTGCTGCAGGGGATGTTTTCTGAGCAAAACAGCAAAGGAGGATTAGAATTGCCCAGGTGCAGAGGGAGGGTGACGGGGAGCTCCCGGCAACCCACCAAAATGCACCTGCAGGATAAACCAGGTCACCCATCTTCCTCCATGTCCTTTTTGGCGCGTGCTAAATGCCGGGGCTTACAGGTAAATTTGGAGAACGGAGCCGTACAGCCCCTGGTTTAAGGAGTTTGGTGGTATTTAGGCAGCAGGGAAAGATGCTGGCGCGATGTCGGCGTGGAGATTCACAAGCAGGAGACCAGGCAAGAGGGAGGAAGGGGGAAGATGAGGCAGCAAGCCAGCCAGCCAGATAAAAAGAAGAGCACGGTCTTCCCAGCACTACGCAAGCTGGGAATGCATCGAAGGCCCCAGTATCGCCATCGACCCCTTTTTATCTTTTGTTTGCACCTTTTTGCTTTGAAGAGGGGCTGAGGAACAGCGTGGAAAGTGCCTAAAACAGCCCTTCGGGAGTTATTTTTCCCTTTTGCCTGCTTTGGTGCCCCATCCACAACGCCAACGGGACGCGGACCCCGGGCTGGCTCAAGGACGCCTGTGATGGATGTCGGTGTCGGGGCTGCCTCTCCTGTCCACTGCTCGTGGGGCAATGCCCCGGAGAAGATGCAAGAAGCTCCAGGAACCCCTTGGAAAAGCCCTTTAGCTGCAGTTCCAGGTTTTCACCCCACGTGTAACCCCCAAGCAGCTCGAATTTGAGGTGTGCCCGGGTGGCTTTTTCTTTTAACCTAACTCCTTCTCGCACTGTAAGAGATTCAGCCACCCAGAAGCAGCTCATAAAAAAAAAAAAAACAACCACAAAAAGGCACCAAACGTTCAGCACCAGGTGGGGGGGGGAAAAGCACCACCACCCCCCCCAGCTGAACGCAGTCCAGCACCCATCCCTCCCACCCCATTCCCGGCGGTGGACGACTCACGGGAAGCCGGCGGCAGCCCCGCTCACAGCGAGATTCCTGGGTTTATGATCCGGGATATCCCCTCTACTGCCTTCTCCCAGCAGCCGCGAGGAGCTTGCAGCCGTGGTGCTGACGTCAGAGGCTTTTCCTGGCTGGGATTTGAAGGGAAAGGAGGAAAAAAAAGCTTTTGGGGACAGCTGCTCCCCACGCTCCAGCACCCGATGCACAGGGAAGTCAGGCACCCCAAATACTGGGGGCTGCCCCCTCCCTCCCCCGCCATCCTTCAAGGACTTCTTATGGCCAGAGGAATCAGGAAAAAAAAAGCGATTCTCCATCAGATGGGGCATTTCCAGGCTTTCTGCCTTGCCCAAGAACATCCTTGGAAAGAAAAAAAAAATCCCAAAGCACAATTCTCACCCCAAAACACACATGGGGGGCGGAAGCCGAACCCAGTGGTCCCCCCCCAACAACTGCCACTGCCCCGTGCCGCTCCCACCCCAAATCTCCAGCGTGGCTGAACATCTGCTCGCCCTTTCTTGTGGTTTCTTGAGGCGTTTTGAGCAAATTCAGTATTCGTGGCAGGTGCCTGAACGGCAAAACGTGGGGGGG
>NW_009260685.1:95878-100449 GCF_000687185.1 Egretta garzetta
CTCCTAACCACCCGAAGTGTGGGCAGCAGCCAGCCCCCTCAGAAGGGCATTGGGAGGGCTGCCGTGACCTCCCCTTCAAAGTACAGCTTGAGCTTGTGCCAGGGAGGCTATTTTTGGGAGAGGTGCAGCCTGTGTTTAGTTTTTCCACTGCCTACCCCAACGTTTTGGCCCCTGATCTTCAACCACCCCATCTTCCACCAGACCTGAACTCTGCAATTTCGTGTGTCCCCGCTCGGTGGTGGCATCCCGATGTGAAGATGTCCTTCACCGCCTGGTCCTACCTCCTCGCCAAGCCAACAGTAGCCCTGACCAAAGGGCACTGGCAGCCTTCCCTGCGTCATCAGCGCATCTTGCACAACCCCCAACGCCAACTGGCTGCGGTGGCTTTGATGAACATTTGTTGACAAAGAAGGGGGCTCCAGGGGACTCAGTCTACCCAATGGGTGGATTTCAGCCTGCAGATAGTGTTGAAAGTACACCCTGCTCCATGACACGCTGGGGATGGCAACACGGGAGAGAAGAAAAGATGCTCTGCCTGTGATAAGGCCTCATGGAAAGGTCTTCTCTGGTGGCATCAAGCTATAGCCAGCACTGACAAGAAAAGCCAAGCTCCAGAGGAAGGCAGCTCTTCCAAGTTAATGGCACCAGTTTGAGATGGGTTTTGTGGATCCTTGAGCTTCCTCCACCATCCAGACCCTGTGCTCTTAGCAGTTGTCCTCCCAAACCATCTCACGCTCACTTCCCAGTATTGGGTCTACACATTTCACCCTGTGGAGACAGGGTCACACACATCGTGACAGGCTCCTGGGAGGTGGCAACACCACTGGCCCTCTCCCTCGTGGTGGGCACTGAAGCACTTTTGAAGGCAGCCACCAACCCATGAGGACACTCCTGCGTGGAAAAACCCTGGGATGGGTCCTCCTTGGTCTCATCTGCTGTGACTACTGCCATACCCCAGCAGAAACCACTCCCTGAAACAGCCCTTCCAGGGCTGTCCCCTTTCCAGCAGGATGGGACAGAGATGCTGTGTGCCCCGGGGGAAACAAGATGGGTACCAGCCAGGATAATTAAAAGCTGCGGAGCAAGTTAAGGGAGATGGGAAGATGCCCTGCTCCTGCGTGGGATGCTGCAAGGTCCGACGGTGCCCAGGCACACTGCAGACCCCTGGCACGCTAAGCTCCTGGCTCATCCCACCAAGCCCAGGTCCTGCAAAGAAGGTTTTCCCTCAAAACCCCTTCCAGAAACCTCTTCAGCACAAAGCCACAGCAGAGACCCCTGGTTGCTGTGGGCCCGCTGCTCTGCAAAGGCAACATGTTGGCAAAGCTCTAGGGATAAAAGTTCGGGCTGCCAGTTTTGGATGCATGACTGTAGGCACGGCCTGATCCTGTACCCTCTCCTCCCCCCCCTGCACCCGGCCACCACCAGCAACAGGGCCAAAATTCTTTGGTCTGAACCGCAGCCGCTCTTGCGCAAAAACCCAGAGCCAAGGGACGCTGTGCTGGCAGGTGCTGAGAGGTGTCCCCTGCCCACGAGAGCTTGCAGAGCAAATAAAGGTGGTTCCCTTTCAAATAAAAGATCAAAGGGGATGAAATACCAAAAATTGCAGCCAGGACTGCCGGTGTCTCCACTTGCCATGCAGAGCCCGTCTGGCGTGTAAAGCATTGCCCCTTGTCCTCAGCCCAATTTACACCCTGTCAGCATGGGAGATGGGGGACCGAACCGGCAGGAGGAGGAGAAGGGAGGATTGAGCACCGCTTTGGAGGATGGAGTCTGCAGCTTTTTCTCCAGCTCAGGAATCTGCAGTCACTGGGGACTTGGAGAGAGATGGGTTTGATGGATAAGGAATTGGCTGGATGGCAACATCCAAAGAGCTGCAGTCAACAGCTCAATGTCCAAATGGACATCAGTAACAGGTAGTGTTGGTCAGGTGTCCATACTGGGACTGGTACTGTCCAGTATCTTTACTAATGGCATAGACAGTGGGATTGAGTGCACCCTCAGCGAGTTTGCAGATGACAACAAACTGGTGCAGTTGATAAGCTTGAAGGAAGGGATGCCATCCAGAGGGACTTGAGGAGCGGGCCCGTATGAACCTCAACAAGGCCAAGCGCAAGGTCCTGCACCTGGGTTGGGGCAATCCCCAGTATCATGAATAGCCTGAGAGCCGCCCTGCGGAGAGGGACTCAAGGATCCCGGTGGATGAAAAATGGGACATGAGCTGGCAATGTGTGCTTGCAGAATAGAAAGCCAACCGTACCCTGGGCTGCATCCAAAGCAGTGTGGCCAGCAGGGTGAGGGAGGGGATTCTGCCCCTCTGCTCTGCTCTGGTGAGACCTCACCTGGAGCACTGTGTCCAGCTCTGGAGCCCTCAGCACAAGAAGGACATGGAACTGTTGGAACAGGTCCAGAGGAGGGCCAGGAAAGTAGTTCAGAGGTCTGGAACACCCCTGCTGTGAAGAAAGGCTGAGAGAGTTGGTGTTGTTCAGCCTGGAGAAGAGAAGGCTGCGGGGAGACCTGACTGCAGCCTTTTAATATACAAAGGGAGCTTATAAGAAAGACAGAGAGATATTTTTTACCAAGGCCTGTAGTGACAGGCTAAGAGGCAATGGTTTTAAACTGAAAGAGGGTAGGTTTAGATTGGACATAAGGAAGAAAGTTGTTATGATGAGACTAGTGACACACTGGACCAGGTTGCCCAGAGAAGCTGCGGATGCCCCATCCCTGGAAGCATTCCAGATCAGATTGGATGGGGCTTTAAGCAACCTGATGTAGTGGAAGATGTCCTTGACCATGGCAGGGGGTTTGGATTAGCTGACCTTTAAAGGTCCTTTCCATTCCAAACCATTCTCTGATTCCATGACTTCCTGATGGCCAGGGTGGCTGGGTGGCACCGTGGCCCTTCCCTAGGGCTCTCCACGTTGGCTTTCACACAGCTCCCAGCTAGCCTCTTCATCGAGTGGGGTCCAAACTGGATTCAAGATTAACCAAGGGATTAAAAAGCCTTGCTGGAACAGGACTCTGAGCATTAGGAAAATGGGCTGAAAACTCCGTAAGACCAAAGTCCTGCAATGCTGCAGTATGGGACGTGGTCTCAGACTGCAAAAATGGGGTCCCCCATTACAATCAAGCCGGTTTCCTTCTGGGCTGCAAACCAGAAGCAGAAAGCAGGCTACTGGTGCTCCAGGCGAGCACGTTTTAAATCGCATCCTCACTTGCAATGCAGTGATGCTCTGGCATGCCAAGGCTGCTCCCGGCTGCTGTCTGAGGCAGAACTGCCTAAAAAAAGAATTGATGGCAAACTATAGAGAACCCAGTGCTTCTTGTCACTTAAATGAACTGTCTTTCAATACAGAAGAGGAACAGAGTCTCATCTAATCATATTCCTGTCATTCACAAGAAGGATTTCCAGCAGCAGCTTTATAAAAGCCAGGAAATGCCCTGGCATCTTAGAAAGAGAAATTGCAACGATTTGCACAAGCAAAAAGCCTGCTCCGAACAGGAGATGCCAGAGCCACCGTGCGATGCTGCTACTTGCTCTTCTCCCCATCCTGGCAGGGAAAGCAAGGAGCAGGTCATGCAGCAAAGCCCAACTGGCTCCAACGGACCATGTCCAGGTGATTTTGGAGACCACTGAAGGAGAAGGACCACATCCTCAGGAGAATGGCAGGAAGCCATCCTGGACCACAAGTCTTATGAGGAGCGGCTGAGGGAGCTGGGGGTGTTCAGTCTGGAGAAAAGGAGGATGAGGGGAGACCTTATCACCCTCTACAACTGCCTGACAGGAGGCTGTAGTGAGGTGGGTGTTGGTCTCTTCTCCCTGGTAATGGGCGATAGGACGAGGGGAAATGGCCTCAAGTTGCACCAGGGCAGGTTTAGGTTGGACATCGGGAAAAATTTCTTCACAGAAAGGGTTGTCAGGCACTGGAAGGGGCTGCCCAGGGAAGTGGTCAAGTTCCCATCCCTGGAGGGATTTAAAAGCCGGGCAGACAAGGTGCTCAGGGACAGGCTTTAGTGGTGGGATGGCAGGGTTAGGATAATGGTTGGACTTCATGATCTTAAAGGGCTTTTCCAACCTAAATGATTCTATGAAACCCGTCCTGCCTACAGTGCCGCTGCTGACCATCATGTGAACACCACAACAAGGAGGGATGCCATGTCCCATGGGAACGGTGCACCCAGGCAAAGCAAATCCAACAGCGGGACGTTGCAACCCCAAAGCACCTTTCCAGACTCACACCTCTTTTGGGACAACGTGGAGGTAAAGTGATTATCGCACAGTGCTTTTCGGGTCAGAGGAACCTGCAGTTGGCAACGCCACGCTGCTTCTCCCCAAAATGCCAAAAGGTTTACAAGAGAGCATCTGACTGCTCGAGAAATGCCCGGGAACACTTACTCATGAGCATGCTTTGGCTTTGACTTTCTTTGATCAGGGTATTTGCATAAAACCGGTGCTGCCTTTAGGGAAATGCAAATTCCCTGCAGAAAGGGAAGCGTTTGAATGTGCTGGCTGCTCAGATGCACGGGGCAGGGAGGCACCTGAAAAATAAATAAAGGCTGAGATGTGAAGCCTC
>NW_009260685.1:100477-117112 GCF_000687185.1 Egretta garzetta
CTCAGCTCCTACGGCCGGATCCAGCAGGGATGGGACAGGCAGGACGCGGCGTTTCATCCGTGCTTTGCACATCCTCCCCAGCCCCAGGGGTAAGCTTTATTAGCCTGGAGACACGCAAGCTGCTCCAGCTCTGCTCAGGCTCCTGGATGGTTTCAGCAGTGTTTTGACACCCCGGCGTGGGTGGCATTTCCCAGCCACCCTTGCTGTGCCGGAGCAGGCTCTAAGGAAGCTGAAAGCAAATGAGTTTCCCTGGATAAATGAAGCCACGACCCTGAATTCATCATTTATGATGAAGCCAGCAGCCAAACTACCGAGGACAATAAATGTTTTTGGGGATGCACATGCATGTGCTCTGCTTCTGTGTGCGGAGGAAAGGCGAAGGAGGTGAATGAAAAAGCAAGCCCAATAACAAGCAAAAAGCCAAAGTCGTTGTGCAGGAGAAAGGCTCTTCTCCACCACCCTGGACTCCTTGCTCAGTGGTGCTGGCTGCTCCCACACATAGGATGCTCCATAGGGGAGCTACGGGACCTCCCCTGGGCATTCCCGGTCTGCCAGAAACAAGTTCTCAGGAGCGCCTTGGCCTACTGGTTAAATACTTGCTTTGAGATCAGGCCAGAGTGGTCCCTGCCCCTCCACTCCCAGGGGTACACAAGGTGGCTCCAGCCTGGGAAAGGGGACAGCCAGCCATTCCCAGTCCTGCCTCTTGCGGGTATACCCTGCCAAGGATTTTTCCCCCCCATCTCTTCTTCATGGTGCTTCCTAAAGAGCCAGGCTGCAGCGAACGGAAAACGCAACACCGAGGAAAATGTACGGAAACCTTGCAGAAGTGTAGGAACCCCCAGAGTTGACTTAGGGCTTGCTCAGTTCCCCCATTATCAGCTCCTGCGGTGTGGAGAAGCAGCTAAGTGAGGGCATTCCTATTAATATACCTGTCTCCATGCTGAAATTTGTGCTATTTTATCTGTCTTAGCAGAAAACCACACTACGGCACCCTACAGGAGCTGTGCACAGAGTACTGGTGGCAGCCAGCACAAAGTCTGTTTTGCTGTTTTAGAAATAATTTAGATTTGCCATCGCACATGTCAACCAACAGCAAAACCGACTCAGGGATGGGCTGTCCCACCGTGGTCCAGCTTGAGGGAGCAGAGACCAAGGGGCACCAAAGATATCCCCTCCAGCCACAGGGCATGGGGCTCATCTGCTCCAGCACAAAGTCATAGAATCATCTAGGTTAGAAAAGACCTTTAAGATCATCAAGTCCAACCGTTAACATAGCTCTGCCATCCCACCACTAAACCATGTCTCTAAGCACGTCATCTGCCCGGCTTTTAAATACCTCCAGGGATGGGGACTCGACCACCTCCCTGGGCAGCCCATTCCAGAGCCTGACAACCCTTTCCGTGAAGAAATTTTTCCTAACATCCAACCTAAACCTGCCCTGGCACAACTTCAGACCATTTCTCCTCGTCCTGTTGTCCATTACCAGGGAGAAGAAACCGACCCCCACCTCCCTACAGCCTCCTGTCAGGCAGTTGTAGAGGGCGATCAGGTCTCTCCTCAGCCTCCTCTTCTCCAGACTAAACAACCCCAGCTCCCTCAGCCGCTCCTCATAAGACTTGTGTTCCAGACCCCTCACCAGCTTGGTTGCTCTCCTCTGGACATGTTCCAGCAACGCAACGTCTTTCTTGTAGTGAGGGGCCCAAAACTGAACACAGTATTCAAGGTGCGACACAGTCAGACACTGCCCCTCAGCTCGACTCAGCCTCACCAGCATGAGAGCATCAAGATGTTGATGGCCACCCTTGGCAAGAGCACCCGGGAGTCGATCTCGCCTTGGGGGAATTATTCAAAATAAAAATAAGTTGATTTTCAGCTTGATCTGTTCCCACCCCACCTCCCTGCAAACAGGCAGCTGTACTGGCACGGCTCTGTGGGCAGCATGGGGACAGGGATGGGCAGCCAAGAGCTGCTAAATGAGTGCTGTAATTAACTGCCAATGCACGGTGTGAACAGAGAACAGGCAGGGACTGCCTTGCTATTTTCTTTTTATCAGCTGGTCGATAAGAACCCCCCCCTTCCCTCCCTTCCAGATCTACTGTGTTGCTCATCCAACAGACGGAGCACATCCCCTCCACCGTTATTAGCATGCCCTGGGCTGGCATTTCCTAGAAGCACAGCAGAAGGACTTCCCTCGAGCTCGCTACTCGTGTATGCATTGGCAGTGGTGGCACCGGCAGGACTTTGGGGACCTCGCCAAGAGGCTTTCCTGCAGGGTTTGGAAATGGCGATTGGGCTCTCCCTTGAAGCTGGACCCGCAGCCTCCCTGGCTGAGCCTCCGTGAGCCTGCAGGACCCGCGGCAAGCTCCATTTGAATGGATGCACCTGCGAAGCCTTCACAACCCAACTGCAAAGGGGCACCTGCCTAGGATGGCAGTGCTAGGTTAACGGTTGGACGTGATGATCTTAAAGGTCTTTTCCAACCTAGACGATTCTATGATTCTAAATTTGCTCCCAGGAGACCAGTGCAGTGCATGAGTTCCCCTTGCATTGGGGTAAGAACAGGAGATTTGGGTTAATGCCGAGGATTAACTCTGAGCTCACCCACTTCACTAGCACAACCGCAGGCAGGAGCTGGGCAGGAGCATCACTGGGGGCACCAGCGTCACCAACCCCTTCCCAGCAGCATGCCCCAGCCACCCTCCCAGCTTTCGGCCACAGCCCCAAGGATGAGAACGATTCCCAGCAGCTGCGATCACGGGTGCATCCCTCTGATGCCAGGGCGCTGATAAAACCTCCATCCTTCACCCGTCCACTTCAATAAAACAAGCAAGAGCTCAATGAAATCTCTGCTAGCTTTAGCAGATGCCAATTTTAGCAGCTCGCGGGAGGAACTGCTGCCCAGCTGCACGCACGATGCCTCTCCTGCATTTTTATCCCTAGCAGAGCTTCAGGCATATATTCTGATTTTCTTAATGCCTGAAGACAGTTTTGGGGAATATACGGCCATTTTTAAAGTAATAGAGAAATCAGTATTTTGAAGGGAAACAGAGGGAAAAAAAGGCTTATTCTGCAAAAACCACTGCAGTACTAAGATTTGGTGACAAAAACTGCACCCACATGTAGGACATCCCTATTTTAACCCCTACCCCGAAGCTGTGCCATGAAATAGCAAAGCCGGGCCATGGGCTGCCCCGTTGCCCCCACTTGTGCATAGTTTGCTGCCAGCCTGGGCTTGTTATCTCCAGGGGGAAAGGAATAAGCTTATGTGACTGTCCTGTGCAAAAGCTTTTTGCACATTTGCCATCATTCAGATGGGCTTAAAATGCACTATTTTTTTCAACTTTCATTTTTGGAAGCGATTTATCATGCCCCTACGTTTTAGCAAAGAGCAGTAAAGGGATGGAGGATGCTGAAGAGCAGCTCTGGGATCCACAGCAGGATATCTTCATGTCAAATTAACCCAGCTTTTTTAAAAGATGAGATTTAGAGTCAAACTTTTAGTCTCCAAATCACGCCTTCTTCAATGAGTTCATTTTCAGGAAGCTGTCCCATACACTCGCCTCGAAAAATGTTTGTCTCTGGCTTGTGTCCATTAGACCAGATAATTGGGAGTTTATAAGTTCATAACTTCAAGTGAAGTCAGAAAGTTTCATCTTTCATTTTCCAGAGCTGATTCATGGCCAGCCTGGCCCGAAACACGGGCTTGCTTCAAGTCTGCTGTCATTTCAGAGTTCATTTGCAGTTTAAAGCGATGCTCTGCTCCTGGCTGATGTCTCCTGTGCTCTTATCCCAGCTCATTACTGGTGCATACTGGCGTGGCTCGTATCTGCACTCTCCAATGCCTACGTGGACCCACCTTGTTGACCTTGATGGAGAGAAATGCCGCTGGATTTGCTTCTTGGCTAGGAATTCAGAGGGATGTCAAGCAAGGATTTTGGTCCTGGGGCTAGATATTGTAGGCTGCCCCGTGCCCGAGCAATCACCCTTAATGCTGAGCGCAGGCAGAGAGCAGGCAGCAGGGCTGGGGCACGCCACCTTGGACGTTTTATCTCTAAAGCAGACATTTGAGCTTTTCCAAATTGAGCTTTTCCCTCTCTGCTCCACCAATACAAGAATTCGAGCTTCCTTATTTCACTGAACCTGGCTGTATTTCTGGTCTGCAAAGTCAACAAGAAGAGCAGCCAGTTTTTTGGCTCCCTCGGAAACTTTGCAGTCCAAGAAAATCAGACGAAACATTTGAATGCGCTCAAGCTTGTTCGTCAACAGTCTGATTTCTTAGGGACCTGACCCTGCGTTCAGGCGCCCAGCTGCACGCACGATGCCTCTCCTGCATTTTTATCCCTAGCAGAGCTTCAGGCATATATTCTGATTTTCTTAATGCCTGAAGACAGTTTTGGGGAATATACGGCCATTTTTAAAGTAATAGAGAAATCAGTATTTTGAAGGGAAACAGAGGGAAAAAAAGGCTTATTCTGCAAAAACCACTGCAGTACTAAGATTTGGTGACAAAAACTGCACCCACATGTAGGACATCCCTATTTTAACCCCTACCCCGAAGCTGTGCCATGAAATAGCAAAGCCGGGCCATGGGCTGCCCCGTTGCCCCCACTTGTGCATAGTTTGCTGCCAGCCTGGGCTTGTTATCTCCAGGGGGAAAGGAATAAGCTTATGTGACTGTCCTGTGCAAAAGCTTTTTGCACATTTGCCATCATTCAGATGGGCTTAAAATGCACTATTTTTTTCAACTTTCATTTTTGGAAGCGATTTATCATGCCCCTACGTTTTAGCAAAGAGCAGTAAAGGGATGGAGGATGCTGAAGAGCAGCTCTGGGATCCACAGCAGGATATCTTCATGTCAAATTAACCCAGCTTTTTTAAAAGATGAGATTTAGAGTCAAACTTTTAGTCTCCAAATCACGCCTTCTTCAATGAGTTCATTTTCAGGAAGCTGTCCCATACACTCGCCTCGAAAAATGTTTGTCTCTGGCTTGTGTCCATTAGACCAGATAATTGGGAGTTTATAAGTTCATAACTTCAAGTGAAGTCAGAAAGTTTCATCTTTCATTTTCCAGAGCTGATTCATGGCCAGCCTGGCCCGAAACACGGGCTTGCTTCAAGTCTGCTGTCATTTCAGAGTTCATTTGCAGTTTAAAGCGATGCTCTGCTCCTGGCTGATGTCTCCTGTGCTCTTATCCCAGCTCATTACTGGTGCATACTGGCGTGGCTCGTATCTGCACTCTCCAATGCCTACGTGGACCCACCTTGTTGACCTTGATGGAGAGAAATGCCGCTGGATTTGCTTCTTGGCTAGGAATTCAGAGGGATGTCAAGCAAGGATTTTGGTCCTGGGGCTAGATATTGTAGGCTGCCCCGTGCCCGAGCAATCACCCTTAATGCTGAGCGCAGGCAGAGAGCAGGCAGCAGGGCTGGGGCACGCCACCTTGGACGTTTTATCTCTAAAGCAGACATTTGAGCTTTTCCAAATTGAGCTTTTCCCTCTCTGCTCCACCAATACAAGAATTCGAGCTTCCTTATTTCACTGAACCTGGCTGTATTTCTGGTCTGCAAAGTCAACAAGAAGAGCAGCCAGTTTTTTGGCTCCCTCGGAAACTTTGCAGTCCAAGAAAATCAGACGAAACATTTGAATGCGCTCAAGCTTGTTCGTCAACAGTCTGATTTCTTAGGGACCTGACCCTGCGTTCAGGCCGACCGACGCTGCACTGACAGCAATATTTTTGGGTCCTGTGTGAAATACTCCTGCAATGGCCCTGCTGCCAAGTCTTGCAAAAGTTCCCAGGCTGAGGAGCTGCCGCTGGATGTGAGGAAGGAGGATCCATCGCAGGGTTCATGTGAGTTGCTGAAACATCTCAGGTCACCAGGGAAGGGCCAGAAGTAGGGAGAGACATGCACCATGTTAAATACAACTCAGTAAAAGCACCAAAATACACACAGGCAAGCGCCTGAGATTTCATATCGACTGTCAGAGAAGGGTTGAGGTTGGGAGGGACCACCTCCACTCTCCCAAAATGATGAAGCATCACCATGGGCATCTCACCATCAATGCCTCGGCATGTTGATGGACATCCTGCAGATGAGATGGTCACCACACCCATGCATCCCCGACATGCCTTGACGGATGGATGGGATTTCCTGGTCCTGCCTACTTGGATTGCACTCCTCTCAAGAAAGTGGGCATCTTAATTACATGTCTAACGTTAAAGGATGTAATTTCCTCTCTCTTTGCCCTGCCCAAGATCACCAAAGGACATGGATCCACACATAGGGCATCCCAGCCCATCCTGGAAACACAGACCTCTCTACCCAGATGCCCCCTCTCAGCTCCAAGCAGCACCAAACTCTTCCCTTGGGGTCCTTCATGTGACGGGAAAAGCACGCCTCGATGCCAAAACGTGGTCGTCACCCCAAATCCTCCACGAAGGCTTGTCCACAAAGCCTGTCCAAGGCACGGCACCCGGTCGTGGCCCGGGAACGAGGCATCCGGCTGAGCCCGCAAGGTGGAAAGTTCAAGTGGCTGCTGTTTATTTGGGTTTGCAGAGAGCAGTCGCCCAGCCTGAACGTAGGCCAAGCACCTTCCCATCGCAGGGAAGCGCCGTGGGAGTCTTTAAATAACCACCAGCGGTCAGGGCTTTGATTTACAGCTCTGCTGGATGGAAAGCCATCCCTCGCACCATGTCTGCTTCAGCTCTTTCCTGGGTATAAGTGGCATCTGCCCACCTCCCTGTCTCCTAGGCCTTCATCTTCATACTCATCAGGCCCACACGCTTCATGGAAGCTTGCTAGAAGCAGAAAAATATCTCTGAGCATAGGCATAAAACCACGTATGGGCTTTTTGTCCCTTGTGCAAGATGAACTGTACGTCCTACAGTCAAAACTTCATTTTGCTTTTGTGTTAAACGAGCGGGTCCTTGGGGCTCTCCTTGCCCTCCCTGCCTCACCGTTAAGATCCATATTTAACAACCCACCATACTCCAACATCCACCTGCAGCCTTTCTTCACCACCATAAGGTGCTTCTCACCTTCCTGCCACGGGGCTGATGCGTTGCCAGTTCATATGGTTAAAATCAGGAATAAAGAATAAAATCCTTCCCCTGGGGGAAGCAGAAAATTCCAAGATCCCCCCCAAAAAATCTTTCTCATGTTATTTCCCTGGGGGATTTGAAGCCAGAAACTTTGCCAAGACCTGGGCTGAAAGGATCACCCAGCAAATCCTACTTTACTAACGGCAAGTTCCCTAATGCCATTCGCTGGGAAGCCTGGCTAGTTTGGGATTTTGGCAATGCAGGCTTGCTGGGACTCTGGGGGATAGAAATGAGGGGTTTTTTTTACCTATAGCTGTCATTAACAGATTAACCTAAAATGACGGCTGGCAAGAGGAAGCTCCATAAACAGGCAAAATAGCTTTTTACAGTCGGAAAACAAGACCTTGCCCTGACCTCCTCTTGGGCAGATTCACTGGCGCACAGCAAACCAGTATTTTATTTTAAACTGCGCTTGTAAAAAGTAAGAAAAAAGCTGCTTCCTTGACGCGTAAGTCAGGTAAGGACACAGCGGGCTATTCTGCCTTATAAATAAGCCTGCTTCTGTGTACACGCGTTTTAAAATAAGCTTATGAAATATAAACACATCGGCTTTTACAAAAAATAATTCAGCCTCACTGAAACCATTTAATTGGGGCTGAGGCGGGCGTCCTTCACTGCTTCAGAGATCTGGGCAGGGGATGCTAACTTAGACCCAAAAAACCCCTTGCAGGCAGATAAAACATGCTTGCAAACACAGTCCCGTTTTTAATTTTTGCAGCCCTGCCGCCCCTTGAAGGGGTCTCTTAACTAAAATGCAAAAAGGATCAACAAGATGGTATTTTTCCAAAGGACCACCCCTGGAGCTGCATTTTTTTGCCTTGGTTTCGAAGGATGAGGTTATAGGAAGGTGAGGTTAGGGTGGGAAGGGTTCCTTCCAACCCATGCATACGTGAGAACTTTCCATGCTGCCTACCTTCTTCGGACTTTTGGGACGGGTGATTTTTCTATTTGTCCCTGTCCTCTATGCCCCAGGAGAGGAGCCAACCACCAGGAAATCTGGGCTGTAAAAATAAAACACAGGCTTGGCTTTGGAGGGGCAGGTGCAAAGGGAGAAACTATTTTTAACCCTTATTCTGCAAGAGGGGAATGCTGAGACCCCTCTGAGCGGGGCTTGCCTGAGTTTAGAAGATTTATTTGGAAGCGGTGGTGGGGTCTGACTGGTGGTTAATCCTGGTGCTGGGTGCTTGGGGCCGGGGGAGCAGCTGCATCTACTGGGGAAACGGGAGAGGTGGCAGACGGCGGCTCTGCCTCCTCCCTGCGCGGCTGCTGGGGCAACAGGCGGCACGGATCTAATGCCTGCAGCTCTCCATGACCCAGGAAAGCTGTCGAGACGTCTGGACAAACTCCTGGGACTGGATCTTCCAGCTTGATTTGCTTGGTTTCCATCCTACTGCAAGCACAAGCCAGGTAAACCATAAGGAGAGGAGCTGGGGATGCCCAATAGGAAATAATATGGCCCCAACAGAGATCCATCGCTGCCACCAGACAGAGGTGTGCGTGACTTTATTCCATGCCAGCTAGACCCAGACAGTCACCCCTCAGGCTTTGCACTTTGTTCCCTCTCTAATTAATGGAGAGAAAAAGTGCAGTTGCCAGGTCTGTGGAGCAAACCAACTTCTGGAGGTATCTCCCCATCCCTTATACTAACTATGGCAGGAGCATGAGGCAGTCACCTCCCAAATTTAAGAGGTATGGTAGGATAACTCCTAACCTTGGTGCGCATGTATCAATTGCACTGGAATTAGGTTTCGATCTGTTTCTGCTGGGACCATTCTTATCCCTTAGGACCTTTCCAACCACCCTGTGGCACCACGCTGTTAATGAAAGTCCTGGCCATGAGGATGGAGGGCAGCAACCTTGAAGAACCAGAGCTTTGGTAGGATCCTACCAGCTGAAGGAGACGGGCGCAAGGACCCACCCCAACAGTGGAGATGATAGTGGAGCACAGCATGGGTAGTTTCACCTTGAGCTTGACCGAGTACTGGTTTGGGGAGACACTGCAAGGTGAATACTCCAATTTGAATAAAAGCCAGAAAATCAGTTTGCACTGAGGGCTGCTTAAAGTCTTCTGACATTTGTTGGGGACTCTTTGTTCCCCTGTGGCAGGAACGCTTTGGTAAATGCATTGGTCTGGCCATCAGACACCAACCACCCAGGAGTCAAACAGCTGGTCTGTTAGTCCCAGGGGAGATTCAGGAAGGACCATCCTTCCTTGATGGAGAAGGCAAAAAGAAAATTTTAGGAATTTGCCCACCCTGAGCAGAATACCAAGCGCTGACGAGTCAGGGAAGCTGCAAGATGAGCTCCCAGAAAGCTCATGAGACCAGCGGCTGGTGTGCCCGTGTCTGTCCTAGGATCCACAGTAAAAGCTTTCCTGCCGCAGATAAGAGGATGGTTCAAATCTCTCATGAGAGGGTTCTGCAGCAATCCAAGAGTTAACATCTGGCCTCAGCGATGAAGAGTACATGAAGGATTTAGCAGAACCTGACATCTCATAAAGGGTGGCTAAGGTAACTTTGTCAAAGGCTGGCATTCAAGACTTCTCCATGCAAGGAACCAAATGGCCCCAGGCAGGCTGCCCTGGGGGACTTCTGGCTATACCACATAAATCTCCAACCTCATTAAAACTCTGAAGACCACAGAATCCAGCTCCTGACCTTCTCTGGAGCAGAAAACGACAAAACATTTCCTGTTATTTATAGCAGCTGGAGAGCCTGATGGGAAAACCCCACTTGTGAAATGTGGGCCGCTTGCCATGGTTGCTCTGCAAAGAACAGTCAAGCCGCTCCGAACTCCTGCCTGATGGACTGCTCCACCCCTGCGACCACTTCACCCTGGGCAAGTCTGTGCCAAGAGGCTGCGTGAGAGGAATGGGCAGATGGATCTTGCTCCTGTTGGCTCTCCCGGGTCATGTTTGCATGGTACAACTTGCATTAGGCAAGGCTGAGCATCCCAGGAGAGAGGGGGATCTTCAGTTGTGGGGCTACAGGTGCCTGGTAGCCCTTGAGGAGCACCTCTCACCTGTAAGAGGCTCCATCTAAATGTGGCTGACCTTACCTTGGAGGTGTTTGTCAGCCTTTTAGGGAAACTGAGGAGAGGGCACAGCCCCTTTTCCCTGCCTCCACTAGGTGCTACCCACCTCCCCAAAGCATGGCTGAACATGCACTGGCACGTTTGTTTGCTGGCAGTCCAATTTCCACCACCCTGGCACACACCAAAGGTGCTTTCCAGCGTGCTTAGTCACGCAGGTGCAGAAAACCTCGCAGCCCAAGGGAAGCTCTTCCTGCAATGGGACGGGTTTCGCTGTGGGCTTGTTGGGTGAGAGCCTCCCAGCACTGGCCCCGCTCAAGACAAGCATTTGCTGTCACGCTGTCGAGGAGGATTCCCATAGCTTCTGTCTTGGGCCAGTGCCAGCGCGGGTTTTCTGCCGGCTTCCAGGCCGAGGGAAGCAAGCTGTTCATCACACGCTGCCGTGAGATGCTGTGAACCAACTTGCCAGCCATGATTGGAGCAGCCAGCTCTGGAGCTTGAGGGGCTCGCCTGCCACAGTGACGGCTCTTCTCTAGTTGAAACGCGGCGGTGGCACCCAGGGCCATGTACCAACGGTTGCTCTAACACAGTCTAAAACAAGCCGCTGGGCTGGGGGAACAGCAGGGCGACAGTAAGCGTCTCCCATGCCAACGCAGCGGTCAGCAGCTGCTGGTATTTAGGACCAAGCTGGGAGCAGCACAGGTCACACTCCTGAACTTCACCTCCACTGTTTAGCTGTTGCTCCTGCCCAGGCAATGATGCTATGGGTAGGATCCGGCTTGAGAGCGGAAACCTAAATTTAGGGACCCAGGAGTCTCATTATAGTAATTATAGAATGGTTTGGGTTGGAAGGGACCTTTAAAGGTCATCTAGTCCAACCCCCGTGCAAAGAGCAGGGACATCTTCCACTGTATCAACACCTTGCTCTAAAGGAGTCACCCAGTGCTTGGCTTCTTGGTGGGTCCTCCTGTCCTTCTCTGCTGCAGCTCCACTGGTGGTGAATCCCCATGCTCCTGTGGCCACTATGGGAGACCGAGACCCCTACACACCTCGTCCTCAGCAAGAAAATCCCAAACCGGAGCCATGGCCAAGACTTTAGGTGCATCTCCGAAGAGCCCAGCCAGATCTTCTCCCAGGGAAATCTTGGCCCTTGTGATGGACAAGCTCCTTCTAAATATCCCCAGGCAGTTTGCCTGCAACTCCAATTAATAACACTGTATTTTGTCAACAAAGTTGGGTCAGCATGAATTCATAGACTTCATGCTGGTTAACCTTTTTCCACCAAACAAGCCTAGGGATATTTTGACTCCCTGCCCTTGAGAAGTTTATTATTTGTGCAGGACCCATCCACTTACCAGCTTCTGGCAATAAAAAGACATGCAAGGAGTGTAACCACTTTCTAATAGTTGGGGAAAAACTTTATGGTTGTGGCCGGGGCTCCCCGGCACTGGAGCGAGAAAAGCAGAGAATCTGCCAAAGCTGCCTGAGAGCGTCCAAGAGGCTTGTAATGAGCCTGTGATAGAAACCAGGGTGAGTGCAACGGCCCAGCCATCACCCCCAGATGCAGCGAGACCTTCTGCAGAGAACTTGTAGGTGTTCTTGCTGGAGGCAAAACGCATGGACTGGGGTTGTGGAGCTCCAAAAGATGACCCAACAGAGAAGGCACGTCAGAGAAAGCCATCTCCACTTTCAGCCTTTTCCATGCCCCATCACCCAGGAGATGACCCAACACCAAACCAGTTCAAGCTTCCCCAGTGCCCTCCACTGCCCAGGATCACATCTCATCATCTGATGCTCCCAGCGTTTTGAAGCAACAGCAAATGCAAAGAGTGGGGTCAAGAAAATGGACTACCTTAGCCTTTGCCTGACAAGAATTTCACACCTTTCAGAAGCAGAAGGACCAAGGAGAAAGATTTCTCCACCTTCCTTCCGAGACACGTGGGATTCATCTTTCAGCCCGGGACAGCAGGCTGCCGCAGCTCACAGATGTTTCCGCTCCGGGTAGCCCAGAAACCTTCACCGTGCTTTGAAAGGGTTGGCCAAAAGGGATTCGACCGAGACTCCTGCGCTGACGGGGCTCTCCTGGCAAATGATTTACAGATGCCTGCAACTGGCTGGCGTGCTCTTCACCCAGACAGAACAAGCATCTGGCAGGCCCATTATTTAAGAGGCATTACTGCCTTGCGTGGAGGGTGTGTCCTGGCAAGCCTGGAGATTTATTGTCCAGATATAAAGTGACTGAGCTCCGTCCCAAGAGCACCGTGAGGAAAAAGCAAAGAGTTTCTTCCTATAAGAGCCTGCTTATCATGATTGCAATTATTTGCAATAAGGGGAGGCTAGGAGGGCAAAGGCACCCTAGGGTGACACGGGGCTGGTTGCAGCGGGTGCTGCCAGCCAGACCTCTGCTGTGGTGGAGGAATGGCTGTCCCAGGAAGGGGCAGAGAAAGCTGTGCCTTTTAACAGCAGTTGGGATATTTTCTCTGGCACATTCCTCCCCCTCCAGTAATCTTGTGGGAGCTTGGAAAGATGGGTTGTGAAACCCAATTCCTCCTTGCCGGCAGCTCCGTGGGGACGCCAGCAGCCAGAGCAGCCTTGCATGGGGGCAGGACCAGTGTCCATCACATCGCAAATGCTGAAACACCGACAATTGAACTGTGTGGTGAGGAAAAAACCTTTCCCACCATGCAACTCCTCCCTGGCCTGCCTTGTCCCTGCAGCAGGGTGGATTCGGGCAGAGCTTCTCGGACTGGGGCAAAGGATACAGCACGCTCAGCGTGATGCAATATTTACCTCTTCTTGAGATTTGGGTGAGGTCATGCATTTGCACCACTTCAGGCTGAATTTGCTCAGGGATAGAAGGTTAAATCCTCTGGGTTTCAGAGTAAATCCCAGTTCAGAGCAGTAGCTGGAAGAAAAGCCCGGTGGGATGGCACTGGCTCCTGGGTGGCTCCTCCAGGCCAAGTGGGTCCTTGTGTAGTGCCTGACATCTCCGTCCATCCAACTGACTGGCAGAACATCAGGGTTGCATCTGGCAGCGGTTGAGCAGTACATGCCTGCCGGTGGCACACATCCACGTGACGTGCCTTCGCCCGCCTCTGGTTTCAATTAAAGCCGCTAATAATTTTAGCAAGAAAACCCTGAACCAAACGCATCCTGCCGCAGGCTCGCTAACGCCGGCCAAAACTAAGTCAAAAAAAAAAAAAGTTATGGGTCATTGCCATCAAAACCAAGTCTTCCGGGCTCAAGAAAACTGAACCGAGCTGGTCCTGGATGCTTTGCGGACTGGGCTTGGGTGAGGCCCCAGGGCTATAATGGTTTTATTTAGGGCGTGCAATAACCTTTGGCTCCTACTGTATTTACATTTGCCAGAAAGACAGTTGGTCTGGCTGGATTAAAGCCGGTGGTAATTACATGCCAATGCCTCCTCTGTAGCGAGGAGGGGCAGAACAGAAAAAGAAAACCACGTGCACGTCCCCCCCGCTCACCGCTTCGCGCAGAGATGGCTCCTTGCCCTCCCGTGAGCAGAAATCCAGCTCATGCCCAGCATTAGCACTTTGGAAAGTTATTGACGACGCCGTCCAAAAAGGAGGAGAGATGTGGAAATTGCTCCTGGTGTCAAAACGCATTTCGTAAGCAACCAGCCATATTCCCTGAAGGACATCCTCCGCCTTGCCCAGCCATCAACCCAGCGAGCAGCCTTCCCCGCTTCCCCAAACACATGCGTGAAACTCAAAACAGATGCTCCAAAATGCCTGGTTGAAGATGTTCCCTTTCATCTGGTAATTGCTGCTTCTGAATGAGAAGATCTTAAGCAATCCTCAACCCTCTTTAAGGATCCCAACACTACTTTTATCCTTTTTGGGCTTCAGAGCATCTTCGGGGGCTGAGCTATCCCGCTGCTCCTCATCACCTCTCCCCAGCAGCTCATGGCTGGCCTCAGCCTCCTGGCCGGGGTTTGCATCCCTGGGGCTGGTTTACAGCCCCCCACTTGCCACTAGCCATGTGCAATCCCACTGCAAGTGGTGCAAGGTGCCACCGAGATGGGCAGCACTGTTCCCCCGGTGCCAGCTGAGCATGGTTCAGGAAAGCCAGCCTGGGGGGTTGAAAAAACGATGTGCAAAAGGCAAAACTAAGATGTTATTTGCAGTAATGGCAGTGGTAACACTTCCATCTACAACTGCGGCAGGAGGAAATCCCCCCACTTCCAGCTGCTATGGCTATGTCCCCCCTCGCCCTCAGTTTTGACTTACGCAAGCCTGAATTTAATTGAGGTACATTTGCGCTGAGGATTTCCTCTCGTCCTCTTCAGCCACTGCGTTTCTAGCTTTGACAAATAAACAGGCAAGCCTCAAACCTCAGGCTCTTTATTGCTTGTGGTTCCATCCCCTTCGTTTCTAAGAAATGAATAACAGGAGCAGAAGGTTGCAAAACACACGCTGACCACCCCTGGCTTTAAATACAGTGAGAAATCAAATAAACGGCAACGGAGAAATGTAGAAGATTGACTGCAGAGAGAAAATGCCCAGCTGCACCCACCATGAGGTCTGGAAGCCATGGCTGCTGATTTAGGTGTCGAGAAACAAAAAATGCAAAATGCTTTTTGTCGATGCAAAAAGCAAAACCAGCAATACCACCGATGAGCGCGGGATGCGATGTGCTCCCACGCTGGAGCTGCGGCTGCGAAGGAGCCCACAGGCTGCTCGGAAAAGACTCGGGGTGGAAAGTTAATGCCCGATGTGATGTGCTTAACAACCACAGCTTGGAGAAGAGGAGCTTGGGATCAGAAACCAGTTAAGGTGGAAAGAAGCAATGGGGTCTGCTGGTTTTCCTCCCAGTATCTGCTGCTGATCATAGAATCACAGAATCATAGAATGTTTTGGGTTGGAAGGGACCCCTAGAGCTCATCTAGTCCAACCCCCCTGCAGGAGCAGGGACGCTGCTAACTAGATCAGGTTGCTCAGAGCGCCGTCCAACCTGGCCTTGAATGCTTCCAGGGATGGGGCCTCCACCACCTCTCTGGGCAACCTGTTCCAGTGTTTCACCACCCTCATTGTAAAGAATTTCTTCCTTAGATCTAGTCTAAACCTACCCTTGTTTAGTTTGAAACCATCCTCAGTGCCGGATTAGCATCGCTCTCCCCGACAGCGAAGATGAGCGTTACAGGGAATTGCATTATACCAGCCGAGCAGCTTTGCTGCAAACTGTGGGAGATGAGAATAATCCTGCTAATAACCGCAGAGCCCAGCTCCTCCTCGATGATTCCAATTTACATGTCGTTTAACGAGGGCGTGGCATGATGGAAGGACACTGCAGGGGAATATAAAACCCTGCCTCAAATGGACACATGCTGGTGCAGTTTAGATTAGGCAGGATGAAAAAAAAAAGAAACAAAAATAGGTTCTTGACTAAAGCAGAACTTCACAGAATCACAGAATGGCAGGGGTTGGAAGGGACCTCAGGAGATCATCCAGTCCAACCCTCCCGCTAAAAGCAGGGTCACCCAGAGCAGGTTGCACAGGACATCGTCCAGGCGGACTTTGAATATCTCCAGAGAAGAAGACTCCACAACCCCCCTGGGCAGCCTGTTCCAGGGCTCTGTCACCCTCAAAGGAAAGAAGTTCTTCCTCATGTTCAACTGGAACCTCTTCTGCTTCAGTTTGTGCCCATTGCCCCTTGTCCTGGCGCTGGGCACCACTGAGAAGAGTCTGGCTCCGTCCTCGTGACACCCACCCTTAAGATATTTGTAAGTATAAACTTTGAGGAAGTAAGCAGCTGGTGAATGATGGCATCTGGAGCATCTTCCTTTCCATCAAAGGTACCAGGCGAGCTCCGCCTGCCAAGGAGAAGACAGGGGTCCAAACTGGGACAGGCAAACCAGCATCTCAGCATCACCAGGAGTAAGCACAGAGCTTCCAACAAAAGCGCAAAAAGGCATCCACGTGCAAAGAAAACCCACAGCAAAGCTGTCAGAGGTGGCAGGGAAAAGAGCAGGTGGGGGAAACGAGACCCCAGGATGAGAAATTACCATTCCTGGGGGGAAAGCAAACACCTCGCAGCTCTTCTGTATCTGAGCAGGCTCCCACCCATCACCCTGAGTGCAGAGTTTTGCAAGGTCTTGTGTGTGAAGCCTCAAACCCCCCTGGTAGGGTTTTGGGGGGGGAGGTGGGTGTGACCCTGGCTGGATGCAAGGCGACACCAAAGCTGCTCTATCGTGCCCCATCCTCAGCTGGACAGGGGAGAGAAAATGTAAGAAAGGCTCCTGGGTGGAGATAAGGACAGGGAGAGATCATTCACCAGTTACTGTCATGGGCAAAACAGGCTCAACTTGGGGAAAATTAATTTTATTTATTACCAATCAAATCGGAGTAGGATAACAAGAAATAAAAAATAAATCTTAAAACACCTTCTCCTACCTTTCCCTTCTTCCCAGGCTTAACCTTACTCACAATTTTCTCTCCCTCCTTCCCCCAGGGGCGCAGGGGGACAGGGAATGGGGGTTGGGGTC
>NW_009260686.1:0-2642 GCF_000687185.1 Egretta garzetta
TCAGCCTCTCTTCAGGACGTAACAAAGGGAGGACATGGGACTCTTTCCTTGTGAGGTCCTGCTGGGCTGCAGGCTGCCCTCCAGGAGGGCTAACCTCTGCCTTGGCATCTGTGTTATGCAGGAGCCCCACGGAGAAGACCCCTGGGTGCTGAGGCCATGGACATGCTGCTGGGTGGCTGTAGGTGGGCAGCTTCCATGAGCCCTTGGTGTCTCTGGTGGGAGGGCACAGCTGAGATTCTCCTCAGGTACAATGGGCTGAGGGGTCTGGAGATCTGCACTTGGAACCTGGATTCCTCTGCTCCCAGCAGTGTCCTGTTTCTTTTGGGGGGAAGCCCAGAGTGCAATAGTCCTGGAGCTGAAAGACCTGCCAGCCCAGGGCAGCTGAGCCCAGGGCTGATGGACAGAGCAGCTGTCCTCCCTCTGCACTCCGGGACAGTCCCTTTGTCCCTCAGGACCCACAAGATTTCCCTGGCAGTGCAGCAGAAGTGCCAGGGATTTCTGCATGAAACCCACTCCTCATCTGTGGTGGGGCAACTGGAAGAGAAGACACAAAACAAAATCCCCTCATCTCTGCTCTGCAGTCAGGTGAGTTGAGAGTGACAGTGCTGAAAACCTCCTTGATATCGTGAGTGGATTTAAGCTGAGATCACCCCATGTTCCTCTTTACCTATTGCTGTAGGGCAGCACAGACTCCTACAGAGCCCACATCAGAGCTTCCTGCTCCCTGGGACACCCTCAGCCAGCACCAACCAGAGTTCACTAAAGGTTTTCCTGAAAAGGGAAAGGTGGTTTGGGTGATTTTTATGAGAAATGGCATTGATACTTCTCAAAGAATTCTGTTGTAATTTCTTACTCCTTTTACCTCCTTGCACAGATCCCCATGGCCAGAGTGACAAAATGTCCAACAGCAGCTCCATCACCCAGTTCTTCCTCATGGCCTTTGCAGACACACGGGAGCTGCAGCTCTTGCACTTCTGCTCTCAGACTCCAGGGCAATTTCCTTATCAGGATGTGCTGCCCAAGTCTTTCGGTTTGTCTTTTTGATGTCAGCAGAATTTTATCTTCTCACTGTCATGGCCTATGACCGCTACGTTGCCATCTGCAAACCCCTGCACTATGGGACCCTGCTGGGCAGCAGAACTTGTGTCCACATGGCAGCAGCTGCCTGGAGCAGTGGGTTCCTCTGTTCTCTCTTCCACACTGCCAATACATTTTCCATACCTCTCTGCCACGGTAATGCCCTGAACCAGTTCTTCTGTGAAATCTCCCAGATCCTCAAACTCTCCTGCTCACATGCCTACCTCAGGGAGGTTGGGCTTATTATATTTAGTATTTTTGTGGCTTTGGGTTGTTTTCTTTTCATCATGCTCTCTTACGTGCAGATTTTCAGGGCTGTGCTGTGGATCCCCTCTGAGCAGGGACGGCACAAAGCCTTTTCCACGTGCCTCCCTCACCTGGCCGTTGTCTCTCTGTTTGTTGGCACTGCCATGTTTGCCTATCTGAAGCCCCCCTCCATCTCCTCCAAGTCCCTGAATCTGGTGGTAGCAGTTCTGTACTCAGTGGTGCCTCCAGCTGTGAATCCCCTAATTTACAGCATGAGGAACCAGGAGCTCAAGGAAACCCTATGGAAACTGGCTCAGTGGGTGCTGTTTCACCAACAATAATCTCCCTCACCTTCTCTGCATATTCCACAGAGTTTATCTCAGGCCACAAGCCTGGTTTTCTATCTTGTGATAATGCTGTCTTGAAATAATTTTCTGGGTTTATACTCCCTCTGTTGAGGTTTGATTTTGTTGTGTCTGAGACTTGCACAACACTCTGTCACTTGTGGCCTCTCAGATAGCAGCTATTAAAAATAAAAGGTCAACTCCTGGGTGGAGTGCCTCTTCCAAAATTTTCTTCCAAGAAAATCTTCAAAGGATTCACCTTTTCATGTTTGTGTTCTCCTTTTGTGCTCACTGTTTTGGTAGTTCAGCTCATGGTAACATTGGGTTCTATTGGACTGGGTGTTCTTTATTTAAAGGCTCTGTTTATGCTGTCCTAAGGCAGTGGAAATAGTCCAATAGCTCTCTGTTATCTCCTCAGGTTGCCTCATGTATGACGGGACTGATGGCATATCCCAGCCTTTCTGGAAAGTAGTTTAGAGGGGTGAGGAGAGGATGGGGACTCACCATGTGCCCTGGGGTTGGAATGTATGGAGACTGCTCCACCCTCAAATGTGAAGTACCTCCAGAAGGAGAGCACTAAATATATGAATTCAGGAGATGCAGGGAGTGAGTAGCCTCTGTTTGCTTATGCCCTTTGGGCCAGCACCAGCCCTGGGGCTGATGGGGACCCTGAACCTTCCTCTCTGGCCCCAGCAGCTGCTGTGCCCTTCAGAGGGTCTGGGGCTGTGGGGTGAGTGCCCAGAGCTCTGCAGCAACTGTGATGGGTAGTGACTTGGGGCCAGCTGTGTCTTGGGGCTGCTCTGCTGGGCTGGGCTGGGGAGAGGGCAGGTGAGGAGGGGAGAGCTGGGGAGGGGCTGGGATGGAAAGATCCCAGGAGAGAAAAACACCAGTGCAGAGCTAAGCTGTGTGAGTGTGCAGGGTAAGAGCAGCTGGGTGACACAGTTGTTGCAGCCGGCTTTCTTTACCTGCCTGCGG
>NW_009260687.1:0-12629 GCF_000687185.1 Egretta garzetta
ACTCATTCATCCCAATCAGAATAAGTCTCACCATGCTAAGCAATATTAAATATACATTAGATACAGTTCTTTGTCTAAATATTGTGTAGTACATAATCTAAGCATATAAAACACTTAGGTCTATGCTTTTTGAGTCCTCATCTAAGTCCTTGAAGACTTATGTGTTCTCTTGAATGGATTTAATGGATTTTTAGCTATGTAAACTCAGTTGATAAAGGAAAATGCACTTAGTAAGATATCTAAGACAAAACTTTGAGGTATGAAATTAATTACTTGGAAAATGTTCTCAGTTACAGTGAAAAGTGTGGTTTTATGAAGATGGTGATATTATGGCTCCATTAGGTGTTACTAATATTATTCCTATTATAGCATGCCTATGCTATATATCATTTTGGTCTACACATAAACCATGTGCATGCTATACATATTACAATATGCAGAAATGTCGATTGTATAAGAAACATGGTTGATATATAGAATGTAGTTTTAAATTCAGGGAAATACTAATGAAATTTCAGACAACTATCTATAGACACTATCCATACCCACTTTAAACACTGTATTTATTCTAAATAAATACAATCTATCTTCACACATAATATCTAAAAATTACATATTTAGATATACTAAACACTATGTTTATTTAAAATTGTTACATAAGATAAAATAATGCAGAATGATTTTGAGGGAAATACAGCATCCTTTCCTAAATCAGAGTTGATTTTGTGTGATCAGATTGCTCCCATTTGTAAACTGACTGCACACTTGGTGACAACATACATTTAATCAGATGCTACGGCATTCAAGAAGGCAAAAAGGGGAAATTTGGTATCTCTCATGTCCCCAAAATGTAGAGGCCATCTGTACAAAAACATCTAGAGGAGAATATTGGCAGCAGAAATACAAGAAACACTAGTCAAAGTTAAAGGAACAGAGTCTGGTCCCAGTTACATTGATGTAAAATAGCGTTTTTAAAGTCAAACAAACTATTCCCACTTGAATCAGTGCAGGACAACTGCACCAGAACCACCTTTTTCTATGCAATGGTGGATACACTTTATACCTAATTTAGCGACAGGTTCCCTCACTGGTGACAAGTACAGCAAGGAGGCTGCTTCACTAGACTCCTAAAATTTAGGGGCTAGCTAAGGACCTGAACAACACAGCTTGAATCCTCTTCTGATTTCTTCTGCTTCGTTTAGGGAAGGCATTTGCAAGAGAATTAAAATCCTAGCAAGTGAATTAACTCTTGCTACATCTTGCAGTTTTCTCAGGGTTTGTGGCAAGTTTACATCTATTTGCTATTTTTTCAGCAGTTTCAATCTCAGAAGTTACATAAGTTATATGAGAGCAGTTACGTGAATATTTGAGTATCTCAGCTTGTGTACAAAGCCTGATGGTTATGCCCGATGGTTAGTCTGATGGTTGTGACCCAATAACATAGCAAAAGCTCAGAAAAATCGCTGCTCTCAGTTTTATCATAGATGATTTGAGTCAGTCCCACAGTATTAGGGAGTTCTGCTTGTTCTTTTTGAGAACTATAGTACAATAGTTGATCTAAGTTATATACTTTTTTCCTAGAAGGCACTCTGTACAGCAGCTTAATGCAATAGTCCTGGGAAAAGTTTCAATCCATTAGTGTTTCTGTCCATAATACTACCCTTCAGTGGCCAGGCTGCTGTTTGCAGAATATCTGCACAAACTATTCCTCAGCCTGGTATCGCAGGATGCTTGTTTTCAGGGACCACTGAGCTTTATGTATTTTTTTATCTACACAAAAAAATTACTGTTTGCAAGCAATTTTCAGTACGGAAACCAGTTGATATATTCCTTTTCAAGTTACTTCACTGTGCTTTTTTAATAGCTAATTATCTAATTTCAGCAGTTTTTAACAAACAAAAAGTATTTTAAGTACATTAAACACAAAGGCTGTTCATTTTAATTTCTGATGCTTGCTGTTTATTTTGATGTTTCAACTACTGTGAATGCATGTTATCTTAAGGTAATGACCCTAAGCCCACAAGTAAAATTCAGAAGGAACTACAGATGCAACAAACTTACAGCAAGAAAGGTAATGCGAACCAAGTGCCTGAAGGCTTTTCAGTCATTTGATACATGCGTGTAACAGCGTATGTAGCAAGCGTACCATGCTGCACTTTGAAGTGAGGTTAAGCTTATAATGCTGTTAGCTTCATCAGCATGGGCGCTGCTGTTGGTTATCAAAGCGCTTCCCACAGCAAGCAAGGGATCTGTTAACAGAGGAAAGAACTACAGACGTGACGATAGGCGTAACCGCTACGTTGGCCTTTGCTATTCGAAGATGGCACAGAAAGAAAATCCCTGTTAGTCACACCGTGGGACTGACCCGTAAATGACTGGCTAGTTACCACAGGTTGTGGTTTCCCTAGCACCTCATATGCTTGGCTGCCTTAACTAGAAAACTAGCAGTGTATTCCTGTAAAACTTGGCACTTGCAAGCGTTTCTGGAAAACTCAGACAGATACTTCAATTTCCTGGATATTTACCATTCCTAGAAATATTCCTCAATGTTCATGAAATCTGCAAGAGATGTCCTGCAGCCTTATTTGCTAGAAAAGTGTTGTCCATTTCAATAAATATTTTCAAGATAAATGAAAATATTATAGAAAGAAATATAGGTTTAAGTTTTTTAAATCACCAAACCATATGCCGTAACTGTAGAGCAGTTAATGTTGAAGGAGAGGCTCAGTTCCTATGCCAATTCCAATAAAACTGTTCAGCTTTCCAGATTTCTCGCTCTTGGCAGTGCTTGAGACTTTTGCTTTTGTTTTTTTTCCCCTTTTTCTTTCCAAAATAACCCCTCTCAGTCTCATTGCATTGTTTATATCCTAGCGTACTCTAATCCTAAATATTATTAAATATGTCTAATAAAAGTTGATTTAAAATAAACCCATTTTTCTTATCCTGTATTCCTCCTTACTAGATGAATAGGTTATTTATTACCTCATATTAACATTATTCGTCTGACCGCCCCATTCCAACTGCACAGTCTGAGAAATATTTTGAGGGAAGAAAACCCATAAATACATGTACATGCACATGCAGAGGGAAAAAGATAAATACTGCAAATATGCAGTGATAACCTATCTGTAGGTATAAGTGTATATATATGGATGAATGCAAAAATTAACTTGTATTAAAAAGAATTGTTTTGAGCAAATACAGAGTGAGAGATGCCTTCTGATTATTTTTGTTGTAGAATGCTTAGGGCTCTGAAGACAATTACCAATAGCACAAATTGCCATCCCAGGGGGAAAAGGACTCTACATCCTTTACATCTATCCCTCTTTCATTTTTTTCTTTTTTCATCACTGACAGTAGGAACATTCTGGGATTGTGATTCATTACTTAAAATATCATTCTACTTAGTGCACATGGGTTTTTTTTCTAAACTAGCTGCCTACTACTCTTTAGTTTACTATTTGTTTCTAAAGGTATTCTTCTCACCCTTAAGGATTTAATTTAGACTGACAGAACAGGATTTATGAGGATCATTTCCCTCCCACCCTCTTCTCTTTTTGACGATCAATGCCACCTTAGCTTTCTGTCTTAATCCTCTGGTGCCTTCAAAGTTTTTTATTTTTTAGAATAAATTACAGTTGTAATAAACTGTGTTTAAATTCACAGGGTCCATTCATATTTATACAGTTTGCAAATTTCTTTTTGTCTGACTTGTTTTCAAGTCCAGCTGCCAGTTATCCCTCTGATTTGCTAAGAGCCAGGCCATAATGCAGGCTGTGAGAGAGAAAAGCGGTGTAAGGAGTTCCTTCTGATCAGCCGAACCCAGGTATCGAACAGCCGGCCACCACGGAGGCAGCGATTCCTCATCAGCTGTCACTCGCTGCTGCACAGCGTGCAAATCAGTGCGGCTGAAACAGGCGTGCGCTGGCAGATAAACTGTGGGAGCGTGATTTGAGAACAGAAAGTAAGCCAAGGCTAGACTGCGGATCTCGGCCTCCTGATTCAGCACCTGCTTTTTGCCCGGGATTGTACAACCCTGTCTTGCCTGAGACTTGGGGTAGATCCCAGGGTGCCAACCCGTTCCCGTTTGCTCATGACTTCCCTGTTTTTCTTTTTTTTTTTCCCCAAGATTGATTTTTTTTTAAATCACTTAGGCCCTTGGCTACTTAGAGTCATTAATCATTAATTTAATCTACCTTCTCATTTATTAATAAGCTTACTTTCTCTCAAGTCCTTCATTTTCCCTTGATATTCCTGTAAAAATTTTATTGACTCTAACTGCTCTGGTTGACACTAATCTGCTCTCATGTTTTGCTATCCTTACCTTCTCCCTGAATTTTAAAGGACCCTGTGTCCATTGAAAGGCACCTCAAGAACTGACGGGAGTAAGCAAATGCCACTGCCTTTCTCTTTGCACAGTCTCATGTTTACAGCTTATATAAAAAGGTAAAAGACTGCATGACTAGATGACCTCTAGGGGTCCCTTCCAACCCAAAACATTCTATGATTCTATGATTCTATATGCAGTAATTGCTTTACTGCTCTACACATTCAGCCTCCACCCCCTGTTACCCACTTGCTGGTCAGCAAGGTACCTGCTGAAATAGCTGCAGCCTGGGCGGCTGAAAGCAGCAGATGCAGATGGCTGAAAGGCCTATGTGCAACAAGATAATTCTGGGGGAGTAGAATTACAAAAACAATTAGGTGGGCTGAGAAATGTGACACTGAATCAACAAACTTGCAGTTTTGTTGTCAGTTTTGATCAACTTTCAGTTACTGCAGTTTCTTTTCTGATCTGATTATGGATCCATTCTTTGAGCAGGCTGTAAATAAATAAGCAGCATCTTTTAACAAATACAATGTGGAATCATAGTGATTTAAAAAAAACAACAGGTACAATAAAGTATGTAAGTGATGAAATGCAATGTGAAATTAATGCAGATTTCAACTCTGCAGGTTTAAATGTGTGCTGATTCCAGGAATTAAGACGTAATTTATACAAGTCATTCTTTGAGGTGTATTCTTACTTCTGGAGTATTTTGGGCGCAGAGCCCACCTCGTCATGCAAGATGAGATTTTTTTTCCTTCCATTTTTAAGAGGTACTTGCAGAAACTTGCAAGACAATAAAATCACTATTTTATCTTTGGAAAAAAACTTGCAACATTGAACTGTAAATGCAGTAAGGAGAAGCTGGCCCTCACTGTGCCCTGATAACTAAGCTCACCTGACTGATATAACACATTTATGTAAACCTTGAACAGACAATGGCAAAAAAGAACATGAGATTTTATGTGCAGAAATAGGCATATGGAAGTTTCACATACAGCTTCAAAAATAACAGTTCTACTAAAACATATTCCTACGAGAAATAACAATTCTAATTTCTATAAACATGACTATCATAACATCATTGTAGAAAACACAAGCTGCCTTCTAATTGATAGATAGAGCCTATATAATTTAAAAGGGAAGGGAAAGACTTTCTGGTGTTGCAGGAAATCTTGGCCTTAAATTTTGACTAGAAAGTTGACTTCAGTGAGACCAACATTTCATTGTTAATCTCTTCTAAGAACTGACACTTAAAAAAGAAAAAATAGCAGAGAGTAACATCTATCCTAAATCCACATTAACATGTCAGGACAAGCTGATGCCATTGCATAGTCCCGATGACCCCACAACATCCCGAGGTGTGCTATGAAATCCGTTTTTCTTTTAAAAGTAATTTTTTTTTTTCAGTATTTTTATCCTACTTATAGTTACAATTAAAAAATTAACACTGAAAAGAGATGAGAAAATTTTGTCTTTGCTCATAGAGCTCATGTGTCATGTAAGAATCAGCAAAAATATACTGAGGTTAGATGAATGTTATCATCGGCGCTAACTCTAGTCTGTGTTTTGAGGTAAGTAGGAATACTTCCAGCTTAGATTCATCACCTTTGCCAATGCAGTAATCTTTAACAGGAAACAAGTACTGTCAATAAATAACAGGTTAGCTGATTTTTGACTTTTTTTTCTGCTGCATTTAACTAATTTACCTAACTCTATGGCTGATTTTATCACTACAACAAAACATTAATTTTAAACATTTTAGAGATCTGATTCCTCTGCCTACTGTCTTATATAGGATGATAATGAACTCTACATTTCTTCAACGTTTTTGTCTATAGGCCCGAATCACCCAGTCCTTCATTCTTTTTAAAATCTAGCTTTGTGCTCTATTTAATATTCTTATGATCATTCTTAGCATCATTCTTATACAGATTTTTTGAATGGTAATACATTTTGATTCCATGGGGAGTTTAACTGATGAAATCTCTTTGAGAGATGACTACCTAGATACATACTGATATTCACTTGGTGTATAGAATTACTGTGCTAGGTCTATTCTGCTGGGACAGATTCAGCTCCAGAGCCAGCAATGCCCTGGAGCTGCAGAGCACAGGCATTAGGAGATGGGAGGACTCACTGTATCCTGTGTCCTCTGGGTGGGGCTTCAAAGCCATATTTTGTCTTTTACTGTGCAAGCATTAAGGATGCATTTTTGCTGGCACTATTGTCTCATTTCTGTCATGAAATCTTTCTTCTATTTCATGCACTTTGTTTAGAATTTTCTTCTTCAAAGGCACGAGGTAATTTTAGAGGGAAGATACAGGAAGACTCACTAACAGAAACAACATAAGAGTTCTTCCTACACGAGAAGAAGAACACAAAAAGTAACATTTTCTAACCAATAAGCAGGTTGCTGTCATACAGAGCTACAGAAACACTGTCATAGAGCTGTGTGGCAGAAAGACATGACTGATACTGAATGGATGCATAAAGGACAGCTCTTGGACAGGATTCAAACAGGTGTGAAGACAAGACAAAAAGGTAAAAAAGACACACAACTAAATAACAGCACAAAGAATGAATTATGGCCGATTTATGTAGATGTACAAAGGAAAAGAAATTATGAATGTAAATGAGAGATGACAGTACATATATAGGTAGGAATCTTACATTACCAGTACATCTCTGTACAGCATAGATTAGCCATACTTAGATACTTTTCCCTCATGAAACAAAATGTTGATACCGCTTTTCCAGAGATGGAAAGAATCATTCTTTCTCTCTAGAAAAGCAAGACAAAACCACTTCAGAACAAAATGATTCTAATGGTCTGAATCACTCAGAGTTTGATTCAGGCTGGCTTACTCCCTGACTTCAAGCCAAGGCTCTTTCCACCCCTCCTTCCAGCCCCATCATGGCAGGGTGTGCCCATGCCAGCCTGGCAGGACTAAGCCACATACCTGAGCTCAATGAACTTACAAATGCATGTAGCTGCAGCCCCTTACAGATACATGCCATGGCATAGTCTGGGTCCCTGGACCTCACTCAAAAAACAAAACCATGACTGATACAAAGAGTTTCAGAATGATCTCAAAATCCTAATGGTATTTATCCAAGTGGCAAATGCATGCACACAGGGAAACAGAACACAGTGATGGATTTTAAATTAACTATTACCCCTCAGGAAAGAAATCTTGGAATCACTGTGAGTCATTTGCCAAAAGCGTTGACTGGTTTCTTGGCAATTGTCAAACATGGGATAGCAGCCATAATCATCACATATCCAGAAGAAAACGGTAGGACTGAAAAAGCTAAAGAAGAGGGCAATAATGCAAATAATTTTGTTTCTGATACTCTTTTCCCAAGCACACAGGAACACAGACAGGGTACAGAGCTCAGTGTAATTTTGACCCTCTAGGACAGCCTGGACGTTATTTATCACTTCAAATATTTTTTGGAACTCCTTCACATATACACTTTAATTTCAGTTCCAATACTAGCTTACTGGTTGATGACAAGTTAACAGCAAAAGAGGGATAATATTTTGTAACATAAACACCCAAAATGTTACCAGCAACTAAAACACGATCCCACTCCTCCTTTATATTACTATAATGAAAACTCCATAAAATTTTACCTTCAGCAATTCACTTACTTATTAAAAATAAAACCTAAAACAAGCTAACAGCTCATTATTTTCATGGCCACAGTATATTCCTCTTGTTTGTCAACTGCGAATTGCCTACTGCAGCCTAGATCAATCAAATACCTTACTGTCTAGCTTACAGTCTAGCTATTTATTCCTCGTTTAAGAATCTTTTTTTATCTGTACTTTTGCACTAACCGTAAATATTCTGGATTTCCACATCTTTGCCGTTTCAGAGGGTGAGTATCTACTGTCTTGCAGGAGACAGGGCTGGGCAAGCCCTACAGGTACCCCTGCAGTGAAACACTGATGCATGTTGTATAGGGAGGTAAAGGACAACTTGATAATGTTTGTTCTTTACAAGTTACTAACGTTAACATTTTCAAAGCAAGACTTTTTTCTAATGACACAGTCACAAACTGTTACTGGAAATTCTCACGGTTAATCACAATGATGTGAATTTTCCTACTACCCCCGGGTATTAGACAAAGGTCTTTGCTTACTCAAGGAATTCCATGCTCAATAGAAAATCTCAAGAACAAAAGAACTAAAAAAACCAGCCCAATGCAGTTCAAAAGATGCAAAGAAATGCTTAGGGATTCTGCAATATTACAAGAATGTCTTTGCTGATCTACATGAAGCATGACAGGTATAATCCAAGCTTCCACAGGAAAGATTAGTAAAAATCCTACCACAGAGACATTCAAACCACCAAACTATGCTGCTATTAAAACATCACTTTTTAATATGCATGCAACAACATTTCAAAAGAAGTAAATGACTCAATAACACTAGGGGGAACCTCTACTGCATTTCATTCTATATTGCATCATTTGTTAAGAATATAAAGTATAGAACAGACTAACAATAATAATATATATATATATATATATATATATATATATATAAAATGAAATATAAGTAATGGACACTAGATCAAAAGTCAGAAAGAGACTTGCTTTGTTCTTTAATCTGCCTCTGGTGACCTGTGGGACTTAAAGGACTTCTCTTTCTCATTTACTTACACTGTGAACTTTTAATGATTGAGACTTTCCTTATTACGTGTCTGCACAGCACCAGAGGCATAGGAGTCTCAGAGAAGTATGTACTTTAGCTTTAGTCATAATGAGCCCTTCTATTTGTTTTCCAGCACTGCCTAATCTTACAGGCTCAGACACTGCTTTGCACGCTTCCTTGGTTGTCCTGATGGTTTTCTGGATAGCCATTGTTTGATATTCGCATATCCTAGGTCAGAAGCCTCCTGAACCAAGAACACTGTTGGCTGTTTCTCTCTTACACTCCCAAGTAATGTCAAATCAAATGCCATCTTCCTCCTGCCTAAATGCCTGAAAGAACCCCTGTTATTCAGTCTTCACCGCAACAACCTACTTCTCCCACACAGTGATGCAAGTTAGGCATAATCTGCTTAATCACCAAGTTTTTAGACCATTTTCCTAGAAAGTAAGACAACTGTAATCTAGATCTTCAGCTTGATGAAGTTTGAACACAAATTCTTCACCTCAGGTGGATGCCCTTGTCAGGGTACATGGAAGGAGGGGTGTCTGCTCCTTTGAGAGTATCTTGTCAAAGAAGCTGTAAAGACCTGACCAACACATAATAAGGGAGGTCAAGATATAAAACCTGACCAATTAGCATTAACAAACAATGACCAGAAACAAACCTTGCCAGTCACACTAATTGATGGGCTATCAGGAAACTGCAGGCAAAGCAGCACTTTGCAACAGATGAGGATGCAAACATGAGGGTCCTGCATGTTGGATGGGGTTGGTGGGACTGTGTCAACCATGACCATGAGCCAGCAGCAGTGTGCCCTTGTTGCCAAGAAGGCCAATGGTATCCTGGGGTGCATTATGGAATGTGGCCAGCAGGTCGAGGGAGGTTATCCTCCCCCTCTACTCTGCCCTGATGAGACCCCACCTGGAGTACGGTGTCCAGTTCTGGGCTCCCCAGTTCAAGAAAGATGAGGAACTCCTAGAGAGAGTCCAGAGGAGGGCAACGAAGATGATGAGGGGACTGGAGCATCTCTCCTACGAGGAAAGGCTTAGAGAGCTGAGCTTATTTAGCCTGAAGAAAAGACTGAGAAGGGATCTCATAAATACTTACAAATATCTTAAGGGTAGATGTCATGAGGATGGAGCCAGACTCTTCTCAGTGGTGCCCAGCGACAGGACAAGGGGCAATGGGCACAAACTGAAGCATAAGAGGTTTCAGTTGAATGTGAGGAAGAACTTCTTTACCTTGAGGGTGACAGAGCACTGGAACAGGCTGCCCAGCAGGGCTGTGGAGTCTCCCTTCTTTGGAGATATTCAAACCCGCCTGGACAATGTCACAGAATCACAGAATGGCAAGGGTTGGAAGGGACCTCGGGAGATCATCTAGTCCAACCCTCCTGCTAAAGCAGGTTCACCTAGAGCAGGTTGCACAGGACATCATCCAGATGGGCTTTGAATATCTCCAAAGATATTGCACTGACCCTGAGCATGGAGGAAATGTTGCTTAAACAGCAGCCAGCTCTCTTGGACTCCCCTACATTCTAGAGCCTTAACCCATGGGATTCTTCCAAGTAGGACCCTGAAGCGGCCAAGGTTAGCTCTCCTGAAGTCCAGTGTTGCGGTCCTACTTATTGATCTGCTTCCACCATGCAGAACCCGGAACTCCATCATCTCATGGTCACTGCAGCCAAGGCAGCCCCTTACCTCCACATCCTCAACCAGTTCTTCTTTATTTGTCAGCACAAGGTCCAGTAGCATTCCTCTCCTCATTGGCTGCTCTACCACCTAAGTCAAAAATTTATCATCGATGTTCTGCAGGAACCTCCTGGACTGTGCGCACCTTGCTGTGTGGTCTTTCCAGCTGATATCAGGGTAGGTAGTCCTGCATGAGAACCAGGGCCTATGATTGTGAAGCTACTTTTAGCTGTCTATAGAAGGCCTCATCTACTTCCTCTTCCTGGTTGGGTGGCCTGCAGTAAACACCCACCACAGTGTCACTCATGTTGGCCTGTCCCTTAATTTTTATCCATAAGCTCTCGATTTGTTCTTCATCCACCCCTGGGCAGAGCTCTATACATTCCAGTTGCTCCTTCACATAAAGAGCAACTCCAATGCCTCACCTCATAGGCTTGTCTTTCCTGAAAAGTTCATAGCCATTGATGGCAGCGTTCCAGTCATGTGTGTTATCACACCATGTCTCTGTAATTGCGATGAGATCATGACCCTGCAACCACACACAAAACT
This sequence comes from Egretta garzetta, assembly GCF_000687185.1. Classification (NCBI taxonomy): domain Eukaryota; kingdom Metazoa; phylum Chordata; class Aves; order Pelecaniformes; family Ardeidae; genus Egretta; species Egretta garzetta. The sequence goes on from NW_009260687.1 coordinate 11,234, forward strand.
CTAGATCTGCCTGCTTATTCCCCATGCTGCGTGCATTGGTGTAGAGGCCACAAGGCAATTGAGCATGCAGGTTTCCCTGGAGGGGTGAAAGAGGATCTGCCCTGTGCAACCTGCTCTGGGTGAACCTGCTTTAGCAGGGAGTTTGGACTGGATGATCTCTGGAGGTCCTTTCGAACCCCTGCCATTCTGTGATTCTGTGAACCTATGAGGCAATGTGCAAGGGGAAGGGGGAGCAGAGTGGAACAGAGATGGGGGAGGCAGAAAGGGGAGTAAAAGAGGCCACTTGCATGCTAATTGGAGCTGGTCAGTACAGCTTGTCTGGCTGAGCCGTGCACCTGATCACCGCAGTTTGTCCTATCTTCTTATTAAATCTTTTCTTAACTCTCTCTCTCTCTAATCTCACTCTCTGTCCTGTGTGTGTGTGCTGCAACAACTCAGTGCCAGCTGCGGGTTAGACCTGAGTGCATAGACTTGAATTCTGGTGGCAGCTACTAGAGCCAGACCGGGGGTGTGGGCACTGCTGGGCTATGGTGTCAGCTACTGCAGCCAGTGGAGGTTTCACTCTCCAGCCACTGGGGTGCAAACAGTGCATGTCCCAAAAAATCAGCTTCTGGGGGGGCCCAGGATGAGTGAAGTGAGGGAGGGGATCAGCCCATGTGCCTGGTGCCAGCTGCTGAGGATGAGCATCTGTACCTCCCCAAACCAGGTGTGCGTGGGGTGTGCACGTGTATTCGCTGGCAAACTTCAAGCCACCAGTGAGTGGGGGGGGGGCCTCAGCTCCAAGCACGGTTATCAGGCAGGCCCATGCTGGTATTTGGGGGGGACCCATGAGCATGGGGTGCCTATGGGACGAGTGTGTGAGTGCTTCACGTTTGCAGCGAGCATCCAGTTGGACCAGCCAGCGAGTCGGGGACCTGTGGGGCAGGTAAGAGGTAGCAGGATGCTGGCAGGGGTGCCAGGGGGGCAGAGGGGCTGTGCCAGTACTCAGGGGATCTGTGAACGTGTGTGCGCTTGTGCACCTGCAGAAGGATGTGTGTGTGCTGCTCCAGTGACTTTCTGTGGCAGCCTGGGTGACCAGTAGTGTTGGCGTCCCCGCCACGCGTGTGCGTCACCGCGCACGTGCGTCCCTCAGATACATGCTCAGCTTCACTATTGGCTGAACCCACGAACCTAACAACCCCTAGTAGCCCTCACACACCTTACACTGACTCAAACTATTTGTCAACCTTCCTTCTGGACATTGGAGACAAAGGCAGAAATGCAACGATCACAGAATCATAGAGTCATTTAGGTTGGAAAAGACCTTAAGATCATCAAGTTCAACCGTTAACCTAGCCCTGCCATCCCACCACTAAACCATGTCCCTAAGCACCGCGTCTGCCCGTCTTTTACATAC
>NW_009260687.1:12884-20369 GCF_000687185.1 Egretta garzetta
CCTCTGGTTTACTTCCTATCCAAAGACTCACATAAAATGCCCAAGCACTCCACAGATAGAAACTGATGTCTGCCTCTGCCTTCCTGATTTTTTTTCTGACTGCTTGACATAAAAGTATTTTTCAGATTATCAACACAGTAGGGTTTTTTTTCCATTCAGACTGGGATGAAAGCTAGTTAGCAGCAATCCATATCTAGAAAGTTCTTTCTCTTTTTTTGGCAACAGTGTAAAATTTTGAATTTTGCAATTCTCATTTCCAGTTTAAGTTTATTGTATATCATGTCAATCTTTGGTCATGAAAAAGATAAAGAATTTAGTAAACAAAAGCCATTTAAGTTAAAAGTTACAACATACGTAAAATATATTTTTACCTGCTTACGGTTTGCTAGGAGAGGGCAGGAAAGTACAGATTTATCTTTCTAGTGTAAGTGAAATAAATCAAATCATACGTACATGCAAAATACGGTTTCTGCTTCAGGTTAATATAAATGATGATCAGCATCTGAACCTCCAGATCCAGATCAAAAGCAAAAACTTGCAAAATAGAATCTAACAATCTATTGTTAAAACATCACCATCTGTTTCACCTTGTGTAAGGGTGGTGAAAGTTCATGTCATGCATAGTATACTGCCATAAGCTAAATAAGAAAGGTCAACTTCATCTTAGAATTAAAAATTAAAACCTGCAAATATAAAATCGAGGTTTTCCTTTATGATCTTTAATGATGCTATTTTCAGTTCCCTCAAATAGCCAGTGCTTTAGAAAAGAAAAAGGGGAAGGTTCTTTTCTTCATTTCAGCCTCAAGAAAGAAATCGCTGAAGCTCTACCATCTATCATCCTGGAAATCCTGAAAGGAACCATATCTATTTGAGATAACTGTGAAAATATCATGTCTTGTTTGATAATACAATCATTTTTAATTTGGTTCACTGTGCTTAAGATGGTGACTTGGATAATGTCAAATAAAACAGCAAAAAACAAAGAGAAGAATTGAGTAAGACACATCATTATAGAATAGCCCAGGTTGGAAGGGATCTCAAAAGATCATCTGGTTCAACCTTTTGTGGGAAAGGGAGCCTAGGTAAGATTATCTAGCACCCTGTCCAATTGCACCTTGAAAACCTCTAGTGATGGGGACTCCACCCCAACCCTGAGGAAGTTGTTCCAGTGATTGATTACTCTCACTGTAAAAAATTTCTTTTTTATATTGAGATAAAACCTCTCCCAGTGCAACTTGAGCTGTTGCCCCTTGTCTTCTTCATATGGCTCTTTGTGAAGGGAGAGCCTCTTGTCCTCTTTGTAGCTGCTCTTTAAAGTACTGCTAAGCTGGACTTTGGCTGGTGTTAAAAGCCCACCCATCTGACTGACAATAGTTAAAAATTTAGTCCTCTTACCTTGTTTTTCTTGAAAAATTTCACTTCCAAATGATTGAGAGACACCAGACAAAGGGGGCTCATTAACCATGTTTGCAGTCCCGGAGAACAGAATCACAGGCTGAACTCCAGCACTCTGAGCTGCACCTAGAAACTTCCCATAACGCTGTTCAGGTGCATTAGCTTTACTACCTGTCTTGCTTGCATTAACTCCTACATTAGTCTGCTAAGGTCATTGAGTTGGCAAGATTAAGGTTCCAACTCAACTGAGCATTTAAATTCAAGCTTATGTATACTGCTGCCTCAGAATGGATTTAAGCACACAGTTAAATGCTTGGTGTGCCATGCCATAATCTTGCAAACCCAAACTACTATGTCATTTTTATATCACAAGCTCTTCTAAACATTTCCAAAGTTATATAAGTTAACATGTACTCCACTATTATCTTTGGTTGTTTAGCTGTCATAATTGAGGACATATAATGCTTTGAAGAGTTTTAAACAAGTGTCAGACTCCGCAGAGCTCTATCAGGAGAGGCTCAAAGTGTGCAGCTCTTACCTCACACCAAGAGGCTCTTCCCCTTTCAGAGTACAGACATAGCAGGACTGAGCCTTAAAAGATCCCAAGATACAGTCATAAATCCACAGTATAATTGGTGGCCTCTTCTGAAGTATTTTTTTTGTTGTTGCTATTATTCAATAAAAAGAAATGCCGAAAAAAATGTCACACAACTGCTCCCAAACTAGCAACAAATGTAGCTTATCTCCATTTACTTCATTAAATCAGAAATTAAATGTACTATTTTGCCTCTTGCCAAGATGATTAGCTGTCACATTAAATAGAAAACTTAAGGTAAAACATAATCCAGGTGTTACTAAATGAACTAAGTGAAGAATACATGGGAATTCCGAAGTTCTTGTACTTTTTAACTGTGATACGACTTACTGGTATTTACAGCCTTTCAAACACCCACCTTCTCCTCCTCACATTGAGCAGAAATTTCCAAAAGACATATTATACCCTGTGATATGCGATTCCTCAGGATTCATTCTACACAACTTCCTACCAAAATTGAGAACTACTACCCCAGTGGTATTTTATTTTGTGGAAATATAGTTTCCCAGATGAACCCAACGCTGTGTGTGTCCGTCCCTTGCCTATGGTCTCTCTGGGAAACTGAAAATCCCCACCTGCACTGCAGAGATGCCACTGCTGATGGTCTCCTTTTCTTCTGAAGTCCCTCCCTCCATTTACTGCCAAGATACCATGTGAAGTTATATTTGACCTGCTAGAGCTATAAGGAATGAATAAGAAATGTCAAGACACTTTTATTCTCATGGAGTAAAATTGGTTTCCCCCACTATAGGAGGTTAAGGAAAGAAGAGTATAGATATCTTTTGCACAGCAACAATAATATTTCCCTTATGATAAACTTTTTCAATGTAAAGCACCTCTTCTGCTCCAGAATTTTACAGTTGGAGCATTCAGTACAGACAGGATAGAACTGGGTTTGCATCTTTGTTCTCTGAATGCACGTAGTCTGGAAACAAAAGTATTGCTAGGAACAGAACCTTAGACATCCCTTTCCAGATGGAATTGTGCATCTACACTGAAAACAGCTTCTTACCTATACTAGATTTGGTCCTATGGTATTTGTATGCCTGGATGGAGAATAACCAGATGAAAACAAAAAAGAAAAAAACATGAAAACTACTATCTTTGGTATAAGCCAGACCAGGGACAAGAGACATCTTCTACGATGTAAAGAAAATAAATTACTCTTGATCACACCTAACTTCTGGGTTTCTCAGGTTGGAAATGGAAGAATTTACAAGTCTCTGCCTCAGACTGGAGAAACAGACAGTAATGGTGGGATACTTACTTAAAACTGCCTCTTCTATCACAGAATCACAGAATGGTTGAGATTGGAAGGGACCTCTGGAGGTCATCTGGTCTGACCCCCCTGCCCAAGCAGGGCCACTTAAGAGTCAGTTATCCAGGACCATGCCCAGATGGCTTTTGTACCTCTCCAAAGACAGAGACTCCACAACCTCTCTGGGCAATCTGTGCCAGTGCTCAGTCACCCTCACAGTGGAAAAAGTGTTTCCTGATGGTCACAAGGAACCTCCTGTGTTTCAGGTTGTGTCCATTGTCTCTTGTCCTGTCACTGGGCACCACTGGAAATTGCCTGGCTCCCTCCTTTTTGCACCCTCCCTTCAGGTATTTATAGACATAGATAAGATCCCCGCTGAGCCTTCTCTTCTCCAAGCTGGACAATCCCAGCTCTCTCAGCTTTTTCTTACATGAAAGATGCTCCAGTTCCTTATTCATCCTTGTGGCCCTTTGCTGGAGTCTCTCCAGTATGTCCACTGAAGAGCCCAAAACTGGACCCAGTACTCCTGGTGTGGCCTTATCAGTGCTGAGTGGAAGGGGAATGATCAATTCCTTTGGCCTGTCAGCAGTACTCTTCCTAATGCAGCCCAGGAGGCTGCTGGTGGTCTTTGCCACAAAGGGTCGTTGTTGGCTCATGTTCAACTTGGTGTCCACCAGCACCCCTAGGTCCTTTTCTTCAAAGCAGATTTCCAGATGGTTGGCCCCCAGCACGTACTGGTGCATGGCATTAGTCTTCCCCAGGTGCAGGACTTGGCATTTGCCTCTGCTGAACTTCAGGAGGTTCCCATCAGCCCATTTCTCCAGACTGTCCAGGTCCCTCTGCATAGAAGCAAAACCCTCTCATATCAGCCACTCCTCCCAGTTTTGTGTCATCAGCAATATTGATAAGGGTAAGCTCTGCCCCATCATACACATCATTAATGAAGATATTGGGCAGGACTGGACCCAGTATTGATCCCTGGGGTGCACTGCTAGTTAATGGCCTCTAGCTAGACTTCATGCCACTGATCACTGCCCTCTGGGCTCGGCTGGTCAACCAGTTTTCAATCCACCTCACTGGCTGCTCATCCAGCCCATACTTCATCAGCTTCTCTATGAAGATCTTATGGGAGACAGTATCAAAGACCTAACTGAAATCCAGGTAGACAATACCCACTGCTCTCCCCTCATCTCACAAGCCAGCCATTTCATCATAGAGGGTTATCTGGTTGGTCAAGCATAACTTCCCCTCGGTGAACCCATACTGACTACTCCCTTCTTGTCCTTAACGTTCCTCAAAACTGGTTTCCAGGGCTACTTGTTCCATTACCTCCCCAGGGATGGAAGTAAGGCTGATCAGCCTGTGGATCTCTGCATCCTCCTTCTTGCCCTTTTTGAGGATAGGAGTGTTACTTGCTTTTTTCTTTTCTCAAGCACCTCTCCCAATCTCCATGACCATTCAGATAATCAAGAGTGGCCTGTGAAGACTGATCTTATTAGTAAAGACTGAGAAAAAGAAGGGATTGAATACCTCAGTGTATTCCATGTCCTGTGTCACCAGGACCACTGCCCATTCAGCAGCAGGTATAGCTTTTCCCTAGTCATCATTTTGCTGTTTATGTACTCATAGATTCCTTTATTGTTGCCTTTGCCATCTTTCAGCAGATTCAACTTCAGGTGGGGTTTGGCTTTCCTAACTCCATCCCTGTAAGATTGGACAGAAACTCTGTACTCCTTCTAGGCCATGTGTCTCTGCTTCCACCTTCTGTATACTTCCTTCTTACATCTGAGTTTTGCCTGGAGCTCCTTATTCATTTGTGCAGGCCTCCCAGCATTTTTGCCTGACTTCCTGCCTAGTGGGATGGACCACTCTTAAACTTGGAGGAGGTGGCCTTACTCTATGGGACTCTTTCAACAAGATCCCTGAAGAGGCCAAAGTCTCCTCTCCTGAAGTCCAGACTTGTGTTCTTGCTTTTTGCCCTGCTCCCTCCTCTCAGGATCCTGAACTCCACCACCTCATGGTCAATGCAGCCAAAGTTGCCTTCAGCCTTCACATCCCCAACAAGCCCTTCCTTGTTTGTGGGCATGAGGTCCAGTAAGCAACCCCTCATTGGCTTCTTTATCACTTGTGTCCAGAAGTTGTCATCTTTAGTTGTTATCTTCTTAAAGAGGAACCTCCTAGATTTGCTATGCCCTGCTGTATTGTCCCTCCAGCAGATATCGGGGTGATTGAAGTCCCCCTTGAGGACCAGGGCCTGCATGTGTGAGGTTGCTTCTAGGTGCCTGTAGAACTCATCCACTATGGAACAAGGCAGGTGTTCTCCTTTCCAAGAATAGGCACTTTTTCAGTCACAGACTAAATTTGAGCTAACAAGTGATTTTCAGCCAAAATCTGAAAGCATCTAATGAATTTGTTAAGGTACAGAATGTTGGAAAGGAGACAGACTGAAATGCTGGCTGGGATTTAGGAACACTGCAGGTGCCCAAGTCCCAAATAAACAATGTTCAGGCAGGCTGGAATCAATGAGAATCTTGGGGAATGTTATATTTCAGACTCCTACTAGCAAATGTTATAAAAAAACCCAGAAAATTCTGCTATCACAGAACTTTTTGTAGTGTAACAGATTAATCTGTGTATTTAAATAAACTTTAAGCATTTACACCTAAAATAAAGTATTTGAATGTGTGGAACTAAAATTTAGGCTTTGTGTGACCGTTTAGAGTCCTCCCGTTGTATATCTCATCCACTGCAGGATCAGGGAATGGGATATGAAGATATTTCACAACTCTTGTCACTGAAGGGTTAGATAAAATCAATTAAAGTGAATGTGAATCATTACAATGACTACTGTACAAGAAATTAAATTGTACATGATACGAGAAGTAGAAAACTGATGCACACCCCTTGCTGTGTCACTGAAGAGCTCCTGAGCATGACATGGCTAAGCTTTTGTGAGGTAATGTGTGTCTATCATATTTTTTTGCTGGTATTCAAAATTATAGAGGTAAGGATACTGTACACCTAGCAATCAAGAAATACCATTAATGAATATAGTGTGCAAACAATGCCAAAGTAAAAAAAAAAAAAAAAAACAAAAATCTTGAAAAGGGAGAAGAACCTAAAGGCTGATACAATGAAAAGTACAATAACGTTTCGCTCTTTTGTTTTTGTGTGGTTTGTGGCCACCTGATTTCCTTACATGAACTAGTGTGAATGCAGCACACAGCAAAGAAAACTAACAGGCCTGGTTAAGCTTTGAGTTCCTCTTATGACATTCCAGCTCAATGGAAACAGACCCCAAGCCCACACAAGTTTGCAAAAATACAGTAATATATACGAGGGATTGACATAGTACATGTACTATGGATGCACATGCACACTCTTATACAAACGGTCTTGGTTCCTATTCCTAATTTTTTTCAGAAGTTGAATTTCAGTAATTTTGTGCATTATAGATATTAATGAAATACTTATTTTTCACAAAAGGAAAGATAAAAGCAAGTGTCATGACAAGGAACCACTGCTGTCACACCACCTAAAAACTGTAGTGCCTGCCTCATCTACCAGAAATTACTCTTATAGTGACCCCAGACAACAAACAATATGTGTGATAAGCAGCAGGCAGCGGTATGTACAAAGTCCATTGACAGTAACACCTCTAGAAAGTTACTTTGAAACAAAACTTCTCCACTATTTTGACTCACAAAATAAACTAACTTTTAAATGCATAATTAAAAAAAAAAATTAGAAGGTTCAATTATACCAAGAGCTAGATATAAATCTCTGCAGAAATATCTGCATATAAGTGTCTTATTAATTCATGACTGGAAAAGGCTATTTACCTCCCACAAAGCAAGACAGTTCTTACATATTCTACAAATAGGCCACAGGACTTGGCATCCACAGAGGAGAAAATAATTTTCTGAAGTACTTTGCAAATTTCCAGAAATATGGACACAGAAGCAAACTCATTATTCGGTATAACTGACACTATGGTGAAAACATCTCCTGACTTGGATGCAAAAAAAGAATTTTTTTATTTCAATGTATTATATCAGTAAAAGAGTATCTGAGGAGCACTTTCAAGACACAGCTGGACAGGGTGCTGGGCCATCTTGTTTAGACTGTGCTCTTGCCCAGAAATGTTGGACCAGATGATCCTTGAGGTCCCTTCCAACCTGGTATTCTATGATTCTATGAAAATATATACACATGCACGTACACATACACCTGTGTA
>NW_009260687.1:20668-49913 GCF_000687185.1 Egretta garzetta
TGAATTCAGTAAACTGTTCTTCAAATACGTACATGTTTGTAGGGCATGGGCTACTCTACAAACAGAGAGGATGCTGTTTGGAAGGCAGTGGTATCAGGCTCTACAGTTACGAGCACATTGTGGGTAAGATCAAGATCATCTCCAGCTCCCCAGGGACACATATCGTGGCTGTGTCTTAGGTGTGTGTTGTGATGGGATCTGGGTCTGCACTCCATGGTTGTCCTCACTGCCACTACCCAGCTGCCATTAGAAGAAAGCACTAACATACATGCAGGCAAAAAAGAAGCCATGGACAGGCACATCTGTTCAGATACTGATGTGGCTTCCCAGCTCTACAAAAGTACTATCCTAAAAAATCTGGAATTATCTCTTCAGTTTTCTCTATTTAAGAATTTCTGATGAACAAGACTGGAGAGATGAACATTTTTAAATAAACAGCAATACCACCTAATTTTGGATGATCCTGAGAACTGAAATTACCAGTCAGAATAAATGCAGAAAATACACCTTCCATGTTCTCGTATAGTTAGAAATTGATGAATATACTATGCTGTTATCACCTTGAAGAATTAACCTCTATATTCAGACCAGAGGAATCTCTCTCTGGAGATTTGTGTTTTCTACAAGGGAAGCAGAATTTTCTCTGCAACTTAAAAAGCTGCTCCTACACTCCTTATTATCTGTAGTAATATCTTTCTCTAATAGGTCTCTGCCTGTAATATCTTTCTGCCTCACCAGCACATTGAATTTTCAAGATTTTATTCTAGAACATTATATTGTTATTATAATTTGGGTTTTTTCAGTTTTGAAAACAATTTTTAACACTCATTTTCTGCAAAATGGAAATATTTGTGTATTTTTCATGTGTAGAATGATAGGGGAAACGGAAACGTGAAAGTCTTCCTTATTGTGAAATTATTGATCATGACAATACTATAGTATATGCACCAGTATAATTATGATTAAAATTATGATATTGTAATAACTGAGAAGCCAACTATGGAACTATGGTATAATCCATTTTATTTTCTATTGTTGCTATAAGCTAGCAGAAAATATAACAAAATAAGATATAATACTTGCCTATTAACAGTTGATGTAAGAAGCGATGCATGGAAGCAGTGGAAAAGTACTTGATTTTTTTAACTTTTCACTTATTTTTTCTTATTAAACTAATTATTCCTGCACCATCTAAATCCTTCTGAAATAATTTCCCACTGGCTGAAGCAAAACCCACTGCTGGGAGCAAAATCAGCTGATTCTTTGAAAGCTGCCTTGATGTTGAACACACACACAACATGCTGCAGAATTCAAGCAGATGTTTTCAGTTTCTAGGATTAAGGAAACTTTATATTAATGTCTTCCAGTGGAATTTTTCACAAAACCTGATGTCCTTCAGCTTCACTGGGCCCTGAGGTCAGCAAGAAAGTGATACAAAAATATTATAGATATTAATCAGCAACAAGTAAACCTATGAGCTTGTATCAAACTCTAAGAGAACAGCACTTGTATTGCTGCCTAACCCATTATTTTTTACAATGCAGCAAATTGAAAGCCTTTTGTCATCATGGACTTTTGAAGTGTACTTCTTGTAACTTAAAAAAATATACACTGTGTAACCACATGTTGTATACTGAAAAATAAAAACTGAGTAATATTACTAAATATAGGAAGAATTATCATCCACATTTTGCAAAAGAATACATCTGAAAGACTGCGAGGAAGTCAAATTCTTTACATAGATCCTCATAATATAAGCATGGCTTTTCTCTCTTACATTACCTTTAGGCAAGGTACAAGAAATGTTTACAGTGCCAGTACTTATATGTTATCATTACCGCTTTCTGAGTCAACTGATTATGAAGACTGATGGTTGCCCAGATAACTGCAGATCAGTCTGAGTAACAAATAAGGCAATTGTAGCTTGTTCTCATTATAAAACATTTTTCATCAATTCTCTTGGTAATAAAATGTATTGTTTGCCTCTAGATGCACTTTCAATATCTGGAACACTGGAAAGGAGGATGGAAGGCAAAAAGAGTCTGAGGGACTTTGTTTTCCATGGTACTGTCGTCTTTGGAAACTAAAAAGTTGCCACTTACTAAAAGGATGGCCATGAATACTAACTATTGCTCACACTAGCCAAGTGATCAGCCCTGAAATGAAAGCAAAAAGCCTACCATATATGGATTCATCCACTTTTTACGTTAATTTTTTTCTCTGACTTAATGATAGAAAATGAGTATGGGAATCAGTTTAAGTAAATCCTGTTTACGCTTCTACAGAGTTACCAGAAATATTCCAGGCCATGGTACATCCCCCTGCTTTCTAGGTCTGCCTAACTTTCTGAGTGCCTATTCATCTAGTGGCCTCTTTGCTCTGGAAGCTCATTTGCCATTTAATTGCAATCCCTTGCATTTGCGTATTTCCAAGAGATTTGCACTTTTCTCCTGCCTAGAATGTCATTTCAATACATATGTAAGTAGACAAGCATCCAAACTCCACCTAAGATCCCTAGGGAAACCCCAAAAACTTGTGTCATCTGCAGCAGCATGGGTAACAGCTATTACCTACATTTCCCATACTATTTCTGATGTCAAGAAACACGTTCTAACTCCTATGCAAACTGAAGGAGAATGAATCTTTTTGGACTGTGAACACTCAAGACAGATTTGGTATTTTCAGCCGAGAAAGAACCTAAATTAGGCAGATTGAACTGTTTGCCTGAGGCCATTGTCTCCATTAACTATACAGGAAACACACAGTTTTGCACAGACTAGATTATTCCCACCCCCAGGGCCCAGTATTTTAAACTTGAAGTGAGACCATGTCTAGCTTAGCATCTTAAATTAGACAAACTGTATTGCAAACTGTATTTCTTTTGTGACCTTTTTTTCACTTCCACGAGGTTACTTCATTAATTAAAACTTCAAGCTGAGTGCTGCGTGGCCTTACAGGAGTTGAAGGGGTTCAGGTTCATTTTATTATCCAGGGAATGAGAATGGGCAGTTCAATAATTCAGCGTTAGCCGAAAAAGAACAGTAGGCAAATACCAGGTCCTCTTCTAGCATATCTAAAAGATATGTATACAGGCTGTGTAAAGAAGGTAACATAAAGATTTGGACATCTGGATTTATTTCATTTTATAAAAACTTATCATACCTGTAAAAGCCCTTACTACACAGGTTGGAGTGCACCCAATAGCTTCTCGAAGCCAGATATGTGTAAGATACTCTGATTAACTCTTATCTTCTCTAAGAGTGACATAGAAAATAGTAAAAGACAAACAGCAAGAACTGAAACTGAAAATAGGAAGCTGGGAAACATGAAAATATAAAGGCTACAAATCTGGACAAAATAAGATGTTGACATTATTGCAGTCAAATTTAGTACTGAATATATTACCGAGCACATTACTGACAATGATGAAAATTTAGTAGGGACAACACAATAATTGCAGTCAATTTTGCAACAACATGGTGTAAGCCCCTTTATTTGACGAGTATTTTTTCTTTTATAGCGCAATGGGTGAAATTATGTGGGATAAAATAGAGCCCAGTATGCCAGCAGACAGATTAAAACTGACTTTTAGCAAAGTGAGATGACCCATAGTTTGCCAGAGTTTTGAGACAAGTCCTCCAATACTTTTTTCAGAGAGCAAACACCCCAAAGGCACTAAAAGCCTTTGAAGCTCAATACCTCTGTTTTACTACAACAGTGTACTTTTTAAAATAGACTAACTCTTCAGTGAGATAGAACTGCAAAAAATAATTGGTAAGGAAGGTCTGCCGCCACAACAGTTCTTCAAGAAAAGTCTTTCTTTTCGTAGATTTTTTAATCTGGCCAAATACCTCCTTCTTGCTTCCCACCTTCTCTGTATACTAATTTCTTCCTAAATATCTCCTTCTCAGCTTGGTCTTCCCTGCATCCTGGAAGACTCGCCCAGCTGATATGCTCAGCTGCTCCCAGGACAGAAATGCTCTGCAATCATGTTCCAGGAGGTTCACCCTTACCTGATATAAAACAATCACATTTTTTACTATCATTATTTATTTTGTAATATAACAGGCAGGAAAGATATGTAACAAACATGGTTTTATACGGACTGATGATAAAAAAAGGTCAAAACAGTTATAAACTTTTTTTCCTGTTTAGTTTCTTAAAGAGCAAATAGAACAGCTTCCACAAATCTGGATCAACCCCTATTAACCCATAATGATCTCAAAAAATTCAGGGAAGTATTTTAGTTGTTTTGATTTTTCTCAAAGTTCTGCAACACAACGTATTTTATAATGAAGATAAACTGCATAACAAACTAATACTATCTCAAGGTAGTCACTTAAACTAATAAAAATTACCACCACATGTTAACAAGTGATAATTCTTAATTAAGCAAGATTTTATTTCATGCCTGAGAGGGTCATATTCATAAATAATTTCTCCAAAGCTAAATAAGAAAACCAAATCTAGATCCAAGACATGTGCTACCTCTAAGATCAAGGAAATTCTGAATAAACAGCCAAATTTATAATCACAGATGTAGAGTGGCCCTATAACCCAAGTCTAAGTATTTGTACAGCCACTGAAAGTTTTGAGGATCAGAAAAATGAAGCAGATTTAAAGTAATTTCAGTTGCATGTTTCCACCAAGTAATCTTCCAAATTTGTAATATTTTGCTACTTTGGGCTGAAACATTTCTTGTTTCTCTTTTTTTTTTTTTTTTTTTTTTTTTTCCTCTCTCAATCACAGTGAATAAAGGAATGAGGAGTAAAATAAAATGAGAATCCTAGGTTGGGTTTTTTTTCCCTATTTTAGTCATCTGCTATAAAGACCGCTTTTTTTAATTTGAATTTCCTAAAATTCCCATCTCGCAAAATTCAGAAACCATCTGGAATAAAGAAGCAGCATAGGGGAAGGAAATGAGAGCATTAATATTTGTGTGACATTCAGTGCTCCTAACTCTCTTTGGATTTTTTTTTAAGTGGATCAAAGAATTTCCCACATATTTTGTACAACAAATTCCTCTAACATCAAAGTCCTATAAGATGTCACTATTTTCCTGTAGTCACTGCTGAAAAATCTCACTGGTTTCAAAGTTTGTTTTTGCTACTCAAGACTCAATTGTAGTCAGATAAGAGTGACATGAAACAGCATAAATTCCCTTAATCATTTGATTTTTAATTCATTTGAGAACTTTTATCTTCTACAGGCTAAATCCTTGTATTTCTTCTATTTCATACAGTACTGAAAAACCTCGATTTATGACAAAATGAGAGAATAAGACTACCAACATGAATTAAAAAATAATTTTGTTGAATAATTCTTGCCAAGTGAGAAGTAATCCTAGTTATCTTCCCCATATATAAGCTTCCTCATGCAAGTGCTTTTTCTAAAGAATTGCATGGACCAGGTTCTAAGTCAAAGCTTTACTGTCATTACGACTCTTTAAACAGCTACCAGGTGAAGACAGAGTCCTTAATGTTTCTTAAGTTAATGAGCCTGCAACAGAAGTCTCTTTAACAGCAAGAAGTACAAGAAAAGCATGTAAATACAGTAAACCTTTTCCCTGAGCTTCCAGTTGAGAGCAATTATCTTTGTCAGCAACTGACAGCAATTGATTTACTGTGATCTCAACACTAATTACGCCTATAGGGAGTCACTGTTCTGATAAATTACTATTTACCTTGTCATGTGGATTCTAAATAACATGATCACAGTTTTCTGAATAACACTGTCTCTTCATAACAACCTCATGTGCCTGTGTGAATGTATGAAAAACAGACCACTTAAAAGTGTCCCTTATTTATTACATTATTCAAAGCCCAGGTGGTGATGGACTTAAAAAAACATGAACTGTGATGCAATAGGTGATCATTTTTCCTTCTTCAAGATATATTCAGAAAATTACAGGCCTTAAGTGCCTGTAACCTTTCTTTGCTGCCAGCTAAGAAAGCTGTGAAATGATAGAAGGAATATTACAAGAAATATTAAAAGCTATGAACCTTATGAGAATTCATATCAAGATATCAGGCAAAGGTGCAATCTAATATGTACACAGACAGTAACAATCCTTTAAAAAACTTCAATAACATTAGAAAAGATAAAACATCACTGGTGTCAGATAAAATATTTACTGATGTGGAAGTGAAAGCAAAGAATTTGCAAATTTCTCTCCTGACATTAGCTGCTCCCAATTTTTTTTTACATGTCACGAATTTGCATTTTGTAAATTTCTAGTAGATTTCTCAATAAGGATGACTCAGAACATTATTTTTGGGCTGATTAAAAATGAAAATGGCCTGGGAAAAGCCCATCTACTGTCAATCTAAATTCTAACTAGACTCCTACCTCAAATATTATACTACCAAGCAGGCAAAGCTACCTGTAAGATGCAAAGCTCAGCACTTGCATGCCATTTGCAACAATCTAGACGTGCCACACTGCCGTTACAGCCAACATATCTCAAGTCTGATTACAGAAATACAGTGAGCTGAATTACTTAAACACTCAATGGTTAAATTTCATGGCTATTGCATACTGCCAATGTGCTCTTCATATTTTCCCTCTTCACCCTGTAACACAGAAACTTCCCACAGATCATAACAGAGGTGATGATTTGCATCATATGTAATACCAGATTTTGACCAGAGAATACTTGATGTTTTTAACAGAGAAGATACTGAGTAATTTAATGAGAAGTGCTTGCTTTTAGTAAGCTATTAAGATCTTTATACCTCCAAGACACGCACTTAAATAAATAAAGCAAGGCATTCTTCAAACTATAGGTGTAAATAGCACACAGGAAGAAATTTATCAGTACTTAACGATGAGCCTGGACTGTGTCAAAGGCAGAAAGTATTTATGGATCTTTGACACCAGTGACAACAGCCAGTCCGAATTCTGCTAAACTATTTGGAGACTTCCAGATTGAAAAGTGAGTTATTCTGGTCGATGACATTTTTCTGCACGGCAGCCTTGATTGGCAAAGAAATTTCTGTCCATGGTACCACACAAATTAACGTCCCAACAGAAAGAATAGTTTTGTCAATAAAATGTGGTTTTACAAAACCTCGGTCCAAGAAACCTCACAGAAGGACAGGCTATAGAATGACCTAGAGGTAGTGGAGGCCCCATCCCTGGAAACATTCAAGGACAGGTTGGACGGGGCTCTGAGCAACCTGATCTAGTTAGCGGTGTCCCTGCTCACTGCAGGGGGGTTGGACTAGATGACCTCTAGGGGTCCCTTCCAGCCCAAAACATTCTATGATTCTATGATTCTATGATATGAATCTATCATGGACAGTAGGAAACAGTAAGAATAGCTCTTATTCTAAATTTTGTCAATATCACCTTGCAAAGTAGTATAATCGATGGACACTTTCATTCCCTACCTAAAAGCAATTGATAATATATATAGTAAGATCCTCAATAGCAGTTCACCACTTAAGTAGTTTTGCTGAGTGTGGCTGGAAAGACTGATAGACCAGCCGTAACTACAGCCCCTGCAAATGAAATCTGGCATGATCTGTATTTACATGCCAGCCTCTGGCTTTATTTTATTTCAGTTGGATTTGATTCTGTCTTGAGGAACAGAAAGCAGATCTCTAATAAAATGTCCCAAGAGGTTATGTCCAGTTCTCAAAAGCACTGAGTGACAACAGAGGCTGTTTTAGGAGTGAATTCCACATGAGACACAGTGCCTGTACGACCCTTCCTGAAGCCACAGCTAGCAGTCAGACAGGATACGATAGGTGCCTCTAAAACAGCACTATCTCTGTTTTTGCTACTGAATCCCATGCAATATCTGCTGTATCTCCTGTATCTCCTGTGTCTGAGTATTTTTTCACATGTGCTGAGTAAATGAAACTCTGTGGGTCTCCTCTCTGTGGTGACCATGTAATTATCTTTCAACTGCAGCAGATCAAAGTTACTTGATATAGTTACCTGTAATGGTGTTCTGCCAGCTTCTGCCCTCTCTGATGATTTCTTCCAACTTTTTCCTTTTACCTTTGAGTATTTTAAAGCAAGAAGAGTTTAAGAAAAAGTATTTGATTACAGAAAATAGCAGATTCCTAGCTTAAACATCAGTGAGGAGAGCGATATCCCTTGCAACTCCATAACATGAGCTATGGTAGCAACTTGCAGAGTACTGTCAACTTATTTCTCCTCATGCTGACACCTCTAGATCTTGATGCCTTAGTGTGGTGTGCTATGTTTTACCACTAGACTAATTTTAGCTGAACGGAGTTGGATTTTTACATTTTCAGGGAAGAAGAACCTTCATTCCATGCATTTGAAATATCTCTATCTTAAGCAAAAAATGAGTTTCATCTCACCTAGTTTAATACAGTTGTTTAATAAAGTGGTTTTAATCTAAATTGTTCATACACGTTCACTTTATAGTAAATAATTGGAAAGAGAGAACCCCAGAAGACAATTCACTCCATTCTTAAACAGGTTAAATGATTTTATCACTGGACAGTTCTGGTGATTCCATAGGTCCAAAAAGAGCCTTTTACAGAAATACGAAAACTGTGAGAGATACTAAGAGTCATGTGCCCTGATGAACTAATCATACTAGTCTATAGCTGTAGGATTGATACGGGTAACTTGGCATTTGTCCTGGCTTCGGCTGGGATAGAGTTAATTTTCTTCCTAACAGCTAGCATAGTGCTGTGTTTTGGATTTAGTACTATAAGAATGCGGATAACACAATGATCTTTCTAGTTGTTGCTAAGTAGTGCTTAGACTGGCCAAGGACTTCTCAGCTCTGCCTGCTCTGCTGGGTGCACAAGAAGCTGGGAGGGGGCGCAGCCAGGGCAGCTGACCCCAACTGGCCAAAGGGCTGTTCCACACCATATGACATCATGCTCAGTATAGAAACTGGGGTGAGCTGGCCAGGGGACAGTGATCGCTACTCAGGGACAGGCTGGGCATCGGTCAGCAGGTGGTGAGCCAATTGCATAGTGCATCACTTGTTTTGCATATTCTGTATATTCTGTAATTTTTATTATTTTTATTATTACTACTACTACTCCTCATCATCATCCACTGCTGTCTTATTAAACTGTCTTTATCTCAACCCATGGGTTTTACTTTTTTTTCCCCCCAATTATCTCCCCAACCCACTGAGGGGAAGGGGAATGAGCGAGCGCCTGTGTAGTGTTCTGCTGCCTGCCAGGTTAAACCACAACACATTTTAAAGCACAGTTCATCTCCTCCTAAGGGATATGGCACAACATGTTGCTGTGTAAGTCCCTCTTTCTCTCCAGTGACTTTAAAGGAAGTCTGGATACCTAGCTCAGATATGGACCTCCAAATCATTGATACCTAAATTTGCACAAAATTAAATTCCACACAAAGTACAAAATAACTCAGACCTGTTGCGAGGGACTGACCTCCCTGTGAGCGCAACACCAAACTGGGCTACATTCATCAGTTAAGGAAAAGTACTGACAACCTTCAAGTAAACTGACAGAAAAAGGAAAATTCTGTTACCAAAATAGAAAATGAAACCGTACTGTGATAAGGACATTTTATTCTATATAACAACCATGCTGACTAGCAAGAATTACATTCTATTAAATGAATAGAATTACACAGTGGTCATCCAAGGCTATTACAAATTGCCTATGAATAAGTAACTTAGATCTTAAAAAAATAATTGATTCTGCAGAATTTCTGAAAGATTGAAAAAAATATCTATATTGTGACAATAATTATTAAAAAAAGAAAGCTCATTCATATAACTTACACTACCCTGCTATTGATTACAGGCAAAATGATATCGTATTTCTGGAAAAAGAAAATCAGAATGATCTTAAAGGTGCAGAATAAAAGCACAATTAATTCCAAGCATGACTTTGTGGAAAATAGGTCTTCTTGGCAAGGTTGCTATTTTTAATGAGATCACAAGATCTTTTAGTTGATAAAGGTAAATGAGATGAGAACCTAAAATCTTGGCCAGAGGAACAGAAGACAAGCAATGCAATATCTTGAACTAAACTGATACTGAGGGACCTAGGAATATTGGCATGCAGAGAGGTGAGCTAAGATTGCTTTTATGACAGTGCAATTATAAAGGATAACCCATTCCATGCGAGCACATCAAGTCAGAATTGAGGCACCCATATACAAAGCCAGTGAAACCAGTATTAAAATCCTGTGCCATCTTTTTAAGGAGAATGCAAGAAAGTTAGAAAGGATTCAGAAAAGAGCAATAAGATCAGATCAAATCTATAACCAATGCTTTATATTGAGATTTAAGAAATTCAGCCCAAATTAAGGAAGAGAAGTCAATAGATGATGTAACCATGAGTAATACATCATCATAGGGTTTTCCATATTTTTACAGCTTTAACTGCACATGAATAGTGACTCCTATGCCTCCTGAATTCCTCAGATTTAAGAATTATACAAGGGTCATCTGCACTAAGTTGTCACAGTAACTCATTACAGACTAAGTACAATCATTACCAGTGCATTAACAACAGTTTATTTCCTTGTGCGTAATGCACATATAACAGAACTCCGAACAACTGAAAATGGTGGTAAAAGTACAGAATCTTCAAAATTTGAAATTTTTCACTCAAGAAAGGGAATCTCTTTACAAGATATGCTATAAATCAAAAAAAAAAAAAAAAGCTGCAAGTGTCAATGCAAAAACTACTAGGTGAAATTTGAATATTGCAGCTATTAACACTAGATTACCACTGGCTTTTAAAAGCTCCTTGTAAAAATCCTTTACATTAGTAGATCCTTCACTGGTACCAAAATGCTTCCAAAATCTTTACATACATCTGAACGCTTACGTAGTCTTCAAAGGAATTGTATCTCATTGCTTTTCACAAAACAGATAGATGTCTGTCTTTGTTGCATACTTTTTCTGCTTCTTTTTTTTGTGTTATAATTTGACATAAGATTGCAATAAGAATTTGGAAGTTCTTAGAAGTGATATGAATGAGGCTATAACACGAACTGAAACTACCTTTCTTCCAGGTAAAGAGAGAAATGATTCTTTGTAAGAAGATGATAGGAAGGGGGGAAAAAAAAAACCAAAACATTACTCTGCTTGTGACAACTACGGCAAAACCTGACAAAGTAACTTGTGAAATGTCATCTCTTAGAAGTTGCATTTAATATCGGTAACCTATGAGAGGTTTTATATGCACAGGCAAGAACAACCATGCTATGATGAAGTATATACAACTAGGTAACCTAAATCATCAATTCCAGGTATTTCATTTACAATACAGGGAATCACACTTATCCTATATTGGCTATGTCCAAGTTCTGCTACTAATCATAAAGCTTACAAATAAATTGGGGGTTCAAGGTGAAGAGGTGAAATAGATATAATTCAGGTACCTAACATTCTCTACTGCAAAGTTCCATGTTTCTTCTGCAGTGTTTAACAGTGACAGAAATCCCTGCTTCAACCATTGTCAAAGACATACAGAAATAAGACAAGAGATCAATCAGGTAGAGATTACTCTGTGCAGACGACAGTAACACATTGTCTCAACATCTCAAGTACAAAGAAAACAAGCAAGACATTGTAAGTCATCAGTCTCTCTGCATGCAGTATTGACAGGCAGTCAAGGACTGAGGTCACAATACCTGATTAAACTAATTTTATTCATACTTTTTTCCTTCTAATCTCATCCTGAGTTAAAGACACAAAGTTATTTTCTTTGTGATTTTTTACTATTGGCAAATTTTTATTTGCTTTATCAGCAGGGTTGGGCTTTTTTAACAGTGTAAACATATCTCATGAAAATAATCTTTATGGAAATCTCCTTGTCCAGTCACTTTTTATCAACTGAGATAATGAGGATCAATTTGTGACTGTGAATATTGTTTAATGAACTTCACCCCATTTGGTTACACTTTATTCTAGTTGTTTAGACTATATTTTCTGTTTCAATATTAATTGTAAGTTATATAGAAATATTAAAACGAGTTCTGATAAAAAGTTGAGATGCTACAATTATGCAATATATGACACAAGTATGTTATAAAGAAGCAAATAAACAGAAAAGCTACATTAGCCAAGTCTTACAGACTATAAAAGGATACAATTATTTTCAAGAATGCCTAAAGCATATGTTCTTGCTACTGCACACGTGGAAAATCTATTAACATTCCCTCATTTGAGTGCAAATACTTTCAGTTCCATGTTTTTCTTTATTCTCATTTCAGAGATCACATCCTTTGATTATAAACAAAATGTGTAACTTCATCCTTCTTGAGTCCTGTCCAATGCTCCAGCTAACATCAATAGAGAATAGAATATGCGCAAAAGCAACCATTACAGATCCTATACATGCTGAAGTTTAGAAGAATTACTGCACACTGCTACATGTTTTCTTTTTAGACAAACTGTAGAGGTGATTGAAAGCCAAAGCACTTCTCATGTTTGTTTTTCCACACTCTCAGTGCAATGCAAGTTTTCTATTTTTCTAGCTCTGGCAAAGATTGCAGAGTAACTTGACATTAGACAGATTCCAGCCTCCCAAGAGGCTCAAGAATCACCTAAGTAATCATTTAATTACTGAGAAATAATTAAATCATTATAAAGAATTTAATATTTAAATATGTATTAATGAAATAAATAGAACTTAGGGACTTCCAACAACTTACCAGAAAAAAACAAGCCGATTGTTCCCCTACTTTTCTCAGCCATGACTGGTTCTTCACTTCCCAAGCAGCTGTAATGCAGTGCCATTGCTAATGAATTACTTTTTCACTAGGATTAACTTTAAGACTTAATCGCTTCTGGGTTAGAAAAGAATGATAGGAGGATTCCACTGATATTACTGGAATTCTGAGCTACAGTTTATCACATGCTATCTCACAAATCTTTTCTGAACAATGTCAGACTCACCTTTGAATTGAGAATTGTTTTAAAAGCCTTCATGAAATACAAAGCATATGGCCACTATACTTCAGCAGTGATTCCTTCAAACAATAATGAACAGCTCTGCAAGCAGTTTGCTATTAAATGGCTTTGTGAACCCTTCACATTTGCTCAGCACATTCTTTTGCAAAGTCTAGGAGACTTATTCAATGGAGCAAGATGTTGCTTGGTTGCAGTTTGATCATTTGATTCTTACTGGGAAGATTAGAACTAGAGCATTTTATCGTTGTAGTCAATTTCTACCACAGTGAGTCAAGAGAGCAAAGGCAAAGAAGACAAGACCTAATCTGAAATTTGCATTAGCACAATTACTAATCAGATGCAGCTTCTGATAAAAATCCCACATAAAAGCTTTTTGCTTTAGATATCACAGGCAAGAAGAAAGCGTAGTTCAGCACAATATTAAACTATGGCTTCAAACCTCTTGTGGTTCAAAAAAAAAATCCAACAAACCCCAGACGCAAATGCTGTTAGTTAAACTTTCTAAGAATTTTAATTATTATGTGCTGCTGTAATAGTGTTTTATTAAAAGCAGACTACGAACAGATTGATCAAAGTAATGTACAAGTAATTTCCAGAACTTCAAGCCTTCAAGGGCTACGAAGATGATTAGGAGACTGGAGCATGTCTCTTATGAGGAAAGGCTGAGAGAGGTGGGTCTGTTTAGCCTGGAGGAGACTGAGAAGGGATCTTACCAACACTTAAAAATATCTTAAGGGTGGGTGTCAGGAGGATGGGGCCAGACTCTTTTCAGTGGTGCCCAACAACAGGTTAAGGGTCAACAGGGCACAAACTGAAACACAGGAAGTTCCATCCAAATACGCAGAAAAACTTCTTTACTTTGAGAGTGACAGAGCACTGGAACAGGCTGCCCAGGGGGGCTGTGGAGTCTCCATCTCTGGAGATATTCAAACCAGCCTGGATGCAATCCTGTGCAACCTGCTCTAGGTGAGCCTGCTTTAGCAGGGGGTTGGACTAGATGGTTTCCAGAGGTCCCTTCCAAACCCTGCCATTCTGTGATTCTGTGAAATATCTGTGACACTTCAATCTTCATCTCTACTAGTAAACTAAACATGTCTGTAACTGTCTTTTGTCACTAAAGACAATTTATGTGGAATGACCCATATCCACTCTGAACCAGCAGGCTGATTGCCAACAGTAGATGTTCTTGACCATACTAACTACAGAACTATACACAGCAAGTTTTTCGTATTGCGCTAGATGACATGGCTAACAAGCAATCAAAGGACTGTTCTGAAAATTAAACAACATAGACAGTCAATTCCAGAACACAGGCATGTGCCCTTATATTCTCTGATTGATTAATTAATAAAAAAAAGCAGCTTTAATTTTCATAGACTTAAAGTTCTTAGCTGGGACTTGGATAGAGCACAGGTCAAGACTGACAAGTGACTGGAAAACCATTAGTAAACATACAATGATGATGAATCCAGAGAAACTGCTTTAGGGGCCAAATGATGTCACGCTCAGCATATAAAGCTGGGTGAAGAAGGAGGAAGGGGGTGACATTCGGAGTGGTGGCGTTTGTCTTCCCAAGTCACCATTATGCGTGATGGAGCCCAGCTTTCCTGGAGATGGCTGACCACCTGCCTGCCCATGGGAAGCAGTGAATGAATTCCTTGCTTTGCTTTGATTTGCTTGCGTGTGCGGCTTTTGCTTTCCCTATTAAACTGTCTTTATCTCAATCCATGAGTCTTCTCACTTTTACCATTCTGATTCTCTCCCCCATCCCACTGGCAGGGAGTGAGCGAGCAGCTGCATGGGGCTCAGTTGCCCGCTGGGGTTAAACCACAACACATCTTTTACTTAGACCACACAATACTTAAAAGTTAGGTCCCTGCCTCTAGAAAGGTGATTCACAGAAACAGCAGTAAGCGATTAAGACCCCATGCAAATGGCAAGGCTAGGTGTAAGCCTCTGAACTGTACAATGATTTAATATGTAATGACCTGATATTTTATTAACACTGATTAGATGAGTTCTTCTGCTGTGCAACCTGCAAAAAGTAACTTATCTTCAATAAATGCTGGAAAATCCTGAACACAATAATATTTTGGAGTTCCCATCTTTTGTGGAGTTTTGGTGCCTTAGTCAGAACTTTGTATTAAGTATCTCCACTTACCTGCCGTAACTATTTGCCACTTACTCTCCATAACCAAAAACCACTTTCTGAAATTCTGAATCAAACTGATTAGGCCTTAAAATGTCACCAGTGGTGGCTGTAGCAGTGTACAAAACCTCTACCTTGTTCAGGGAAGAAGCAGTGTGGCATTAACTCCCTGTGCTCAAGAAAATAAGAATCTTGTATCTTCAAATTCTTAGATTTAATTTTCAAGAAAAGGAGAATTTTTAATGTGTAAAAAAATTAAATTTGGGGTGACTGGTCATTTCTTATTTGGCAGACAACACATTGTATTTCTAATTCTCATTTCAAAGAAGTTCGCAGCTTCTTCAGTCACTACTGACCACTAAGAGAAAAAACAACACAGGTAGCCTACCCAAGAAAATGAGTTATTCACAGGACACACAGAGGATATACACAGTAGGATGAACCACAATTAATTTAGTGAATTAACAGATAAGGAAATAAGGATGTATATACCAAAGCATGAGATTAGCAATTCAAATGCATTCTAATTTGCCATCTTGGGTTTTTTCATTAATGAGCATCCACTGACCTCTGACATAATAAAGAGAGAAGTCATGCTTTGACAGATTTTGTTACGCTACAGAATCTTGTTAATTCATAATAATATCTGGCTAAACCTACCACACTGCAAATTAGCGCACAAATGCACAAGAAAGTACTATTCACCAAAACAATCCTTTGAGATTTTTTGAAGTGTACTTTAGCTTTAAGTATTTATGACAAAAAATACATTAATGTAACATGTACTTAAGTAAGTACTCCACACAATGCTTGCAAATAAAAAAAAAAATCCTTGTAACGTGACCTATCACTACCATATTCTGTTTTTTAAAATCTGCAGTAAAATACATGAAATGTAAATTATGGTAAGCATACATGTGATTGACTTCCATGTGAGTTTATGAAATTATTCCTTATCTGAATACAGCAACATTAAAGAAGATAAATTTCATTCTAAATTTATAAAATGTATCCTTTCAAAATTATATCTATGTTAAAATAATAAAAATTTTGCCCGATTACTTCCTATCTGAAAGAAACATAATTCAATTATAACTTACACTGCAACTTCCCAATTAGCATGTAGCAAACATAATGACACTTAAAGAAAATTAAATTCATTTTTAAGTGCGTTTCTCACAAGTGTGATACTTACAGGAAAATAATGATTTTTCCATTCAGAGGAACACAAATGGCATCTTGATTCCATATAATCTCCTAACAGCTTGGTTGGCTCCAGTCATTTGCTGTCATAACTGAAAGGGTTGTAGACTACCTAATTTACTAATAAAAATGCAACGCTTCTGTCTTCCTTTCCTTTTTTCCACATTTGCTGCAAAAACATTTTTGCATGTTAAGACAGTCATATAAAGATGTTGGTGGGGAGCCCTTTGACTCTGCTTTATGCTCTGGAAAGTGCTTTTTTACAGAGAAAAAAACCCTTTTGTTGAAATGCTCCCTTTGCCACTGATGTAGGGGCTGAATAGAGTAATTAGACTCTCCTGCATTTCCAAGGAAAGAGTTTTATGAGCTTTAAAGGATATTGCCCAGATCACCAAGATGTGTAGGTTCAACATCTGGCACGTGATCCTTCCCATAAAGCTGTGCCGACAAAAATAATCCTTCACCTAGAATAAATTATCCTTTCCCAGTAACAAGCTAACAGGGTTCTTTGTTTATTATGTTCTGTTTTGCAAGAAAAATATATGAGATCTATATCAGACTACCCATTTTATGTTTATTTAAGGCAAGGATATGGATCCAAACAAATTCTAAATTATTATGAAAACAAGTTACCCTTGTTAAAACCATCAGTAGAAAATTAGTTCATAATATTGATATTTAAAATTGCTGTATTTCAATGTACAAGCTAATAATCATATTATAAAAAAAACATAGCTCCAGCTTATGAAGCCAGTGCTTTTTGTTTTTCTACAGGTCTATTAGAAAACCACATTATATTTGATAGAACAGTTAAAAGCTTTTTCCAGTGAAGCTGATGACAAAACCTACATTAATTTCTTACCCCTAACCTTCGTAGAAGCAAGGAAAAAGTGAGGGAGGAAAAGCGAAAAGAAGTTCTCATAGCCAACTGAAACCTCTTATGCTTCAGTTTGTGCCCATTGCCCCTTGTCCTGTCGCTGGGCACCACTGAGAAGAATCTGGCTCCGTTCTCGTGACATCCACCCTTAAGATATTTGTAAGTATTTATGAGATCCCTTCTCAGTCTTCTCCAGGCTAAACAAGCCCAGCTCCCTCAGCCTTTCCTCATAGGGGAGGTGCTCCAGTCCCCTCATCATCTTTGTTGCCCTCCTCTGGACTCTTTCTAGGATTTCCTCATCTTTCTTGAACTGGGGAGCCCAGAACTGGGCACAGTACTCCAGGTGGGGTCTCACCAGGGCAGAGTAGAGGGGGACGATAACCTCCCTCGACCTGCTGGCCACACTCCTCATAATGCACCCTAGGATACCATTGGCCTTCTTGGCAACAAGGGCACACTGCTGGCTCATGGTCAGCTTGCTGTCCACCAGGACTCCCAGGTCCCTCTTGGCAGAGCTGCTTTCCAGCAGGTCAGCCCCCAGCCTGTACTGGTGCATGGGGTTAAACCTGCCCAGGTGCAGCACTTGACAAGTCCCCTTCCCTTTTTGGATAGAGCTTCAGAATAGAACAAGACCTTCATGGAACAGAAAGTACAAGAACAAGGGAGATCTGTTGTTTAAGGTTAGGACACTCAACCATAAAGCAGAGTATCAGGTCTTCCTCTCTTCATTATTTTTGTTTATTTTTCTTTAAAAAGAATAGCAAGGCTTTTTATTAAAAAAAGAAAGATGAAGGTTTCTGCTGTCAGTAGAGAAGTCTAAACTTCATCTTATTAGACTCAGACATCTCCTTGCTACTTTGACTTTACCAATGATAGTTTGAAAAAGAAAAGGATCAGATACACCATTTTCATATTTTTTAGTATCTTATACCCACACAGCAAAAAATATGAGGCAGTCCCAAATTATTATATACACTTTCAGACTTCTCAAGTCCCTGAGGCAATCTGCATTTAAGATTCTTCTTTAAGGACCAGAGTAAAAACATTAGGCACTGTAGAACTTGATTTGCAAGTAGGGGCTGCACACAGTATTTGATCTGACTCCATAAACAAATTGGCATGAGGTTTTTTTACAAGCCATACCCCAATCAATATTTCAATATGAAAATCCAAAAGGTTTTATCAATACCCACTTGAACTAAACATTAACAAATCCTCCATAGAGTAATTATAAGTTACTAAAATTTCTAAAAAATTCTTTTTGACAAATACTGGCAACATACCAGTGCAAGATGTTACATGCCTTGTTACTAGAATAAACTAGACTTGGCCAGAGTTTACAAGATTTTGCATGTTTGCCTTTCAAAACAGAAAGCTAAAATATCTGGGTTTTGGAGAAAAGGTAATGGTGCTGATAACTGAAAGAAGTTGCTCTGTTGGATATAATCACAAACCCCTGATGCAAAATGGGGTTTTTTACAGTGTGTAAAGAATTATGTCATGAATATCCAATTTTTTCTTTTGTACATTATGACAATTAATTTTTTATTCAAAATGACTAAATAAAAAAAAGTATCTATTAATGGTTCTCAATAAGAAAGAACTCTGTCAAATTAGCATAGTTTGGGATTTTTATTTTCCTGTCTTTAAGTAGCTGAGTTTAAAAGTACAAATGCCATTACCTTAATTTTACCCTTTATCTACTTAAAGTTTATGTAATTTTATGATCCATATCAAGTAAAGGAAATAATTGCATCAGCTTAGAATATTATATGGATACAATCAGAACAAAGATCCAGCTATACCAATATCCTGTCTGAAGTGATGGAATGTCCTCAGCACAAGAAGGACATGGAACTCTTGGAGAAGGGTCCAGAGGAGGGCTACAAAAATGATCCGAGGGCTGGAACAGGCTGCCCCGGGGGGGTGGTGAGTCTCCTTCTCTGGAGATATTAAAGTCCCACCTGGACGATGTACTTTGCAACCTGCTCTAGGTGAACCTGCTTTAGCAGGAGGGTTGGACTAGATGATCTCCTGAGGTCCCTTCCAATCCTTGCCATTCTGTGATAGGCTGAGAGAGTTGGGGTTGTTCAGCCTGGAGAAGAGAAGGAGACCTGATTGCCGCCTTTCAGTACCTAAAGGGGGCCTATAGGAAAGATGGGGACAACCTTTTTAGTAGGGACAGCTATGACAGGACAAGCAGTAACGGTTTTAAACTAAAACAGTGTAGGTTTACACTGGATATAAGGAAGAAATTCTTTACAATGAGGGTAGTGAAACACTGGAACAGGTTGCCCAGAGAGGTAGTGGAGGCCCCATCCCTGGAAACATTCAAGGACAGGTTGGACGGGGCTCTGAGCAACCTGATCTAGTTAGCAGTGTCCCTGCTCACTGCAGGGGGGTTGGGCTAGATGGCCCGTAAAGGTCCCTTCCAACCCAAAACATTCTATGATTCTATGATTCTATGATTCTATGATTCTATGAATAGATCACTACTGAAACTCATAAAATAGGGCAGAGTACTCTCCAGAGTACTTTCCCAGTTTCCAACCATCTGAGACTGGAGGTCTTCCTTAGCCAGAGGTGGCAATTTTGCATTTATTAGCGTACTACTCTGTTGCACTGAACTGATGTAAAATTTTTGCAGCCACTCCATCCTGATGCCTTTAGTGACACAGTTTATATGCTGTGAGAAGAACCACCTTCTAAGAAGTTCATTTGATGCTCCCTATTTCTTGTATTGGAGGAGAGAGGGAAAAATTGATCTCTTTATCGTCTCTGTGCCACTCAGGATTTTACATCTCTATCATATTTTTCCTTGTTAATCCATTTTCTAGGCAAAAGAGCTGTTATTAAGGACTATTCCAGAACTATTTTGTCATTCCTCATACAGATGTCTTTCCACATCTGTGGTTAACTTATTTCCCTCTCTGAACCTTTCAATTCTACAGTCTACAGCATCCATTTTGAAATGGACAGAAAAGAGCTGAAAGGTTTTCAAAATGCAAGCCTACTATGGCTTTCTGCTTTAGTATCCTAATGCTCTGTTTCCTTCTTTGTTTTGTTTTGAGGTTTCTCTCCCCTTTCCTAACACACTGGTTGTCTTTCTGACCACTATGGGGCATTGAACTGGCATACACGTAGAATTATCACAAACCTAGTACCCTCAGCACTGAGTGGAAACAGCTCAGAGCCACTATTTTTTACATAAAGTACATTTTTTCTTTTTCCATGCCACTAAACTTACACTGAGTGTCATCCAGGCTTTTAACTTGCAGTTTTTCTACCTATCAAAAGATACCTCTGCAGCCCCACACAGTTGGTCCTTATTTTTACTACCCTGAAACACTTACAGTATTAGAAGCAAACTTTGTCATTTTGCTGTCCCCTTTCCAGATTACTTAGAAATATGATGAACCGCATCCCAAAACATATCCATCTAGAACTGAACAGGTGACCTTCTTCCACTTTGAGAATGGAATATTTCTTTTTATCCCCTATTCCTTATCTGTTAACCAATTTTTTTACCCATACAAGAACCTGCACCTTACTTATAGCTGAGTTACTTGTCAGAAGTCTTCTGGAGATCCAAGTGGAGTATATCCACCATATGTCCTTTATCCAGTTAGCCACTGTTTCCAAAAACTGCAATAAATGTGAAGAATGACTTCTCTTCCAAAACCATGTTGATTCTCCCCTCACTGTGACTCATCTATGTATTTACCAATTCTATTCTTCATTACAGTATCTGCTAATTTACCCAGTAAATCCTTTCTCAGATGAAAAATACCTGCAAACTTTAAGCTGAATGGAAAATATGGCAGAAGCCCCTAAATACACAGAAAACTTTCCAAGCTCAGTAGTATGATATTTGATTCCCTATCTAACAGAAATGGTATTAGCCCCGGTGACATACAGAACAAGCTGAAAGCCAAAAGTGTGAGCAAAAGTCTATAATGGAACAATATGTTCTTATAGGCACCCTTCATACAATTACATAAAACTTTACAACACATAATTCAAAGACACACATTCTTCTTGTATTTATTTGTAAAAAAAAAAAAAAAAAAAAAAAAAATCAAACAAAAAACCTACAAAAAAACACCCCCAAAACGACAGCCAAGTATGCAATAAAATATTAAAACGTAGCACCACAGTGCTAGTATATGCTACTTATTGTAGTAGCACAGCATTAAGTATTTCTGTGAGAATATCCAGGATTCACTTTACACTTTGATGTGAAGTACTTGTTTCTTGAAAGTGTTCTGCACTGCACTGATAACTCTATATACTGTTTGAAGCAAGGCTGGCTACAGAAGTTGCCCTTAATGAATTCCCTCAGGGCAGCTATAACCTGTGCTCCCATATTAAAAGAACAGACTAACTTCTTTTCAAACTAAAAGGTTGAAATCGCAATTCAATCTATAAATAAAATGGTATTTTACACTGAGAAACCTCAGGTCATTTTAAATTTCAATGTTTTCTCCATCTTTTATACTAACGGAGTGTCAGCTGTAGTTTTGTTAGAAAATCACAGTACTTGATTCAGTACAAAGACATGCAGAATTGTTTCTCATATGTTATTTTATGTGGTTCTAAAATATGTATCAGCACTTGATCATACTTTCATTAAATGGTAATAGCAACCAGCTTTCCAGAACAGGAGTACCCTGTAAATCACTGAAAAATATTGCAGTGGATTTCCAAGAGAAGACAAGTGTGTTGAAGACTGAAAACAGAAATCAACAGGAGTTTCCAGTTCTGACATTGATTTCCTCATAGCTCCTCAAGCTCCTCTTGATTAAACCTTAATGGGAAAACAAAGTTCCCCTTTCTTCTGATTCAACACCTAAAAGTCTTCATATTTTTTATCAAATTTCATAGTATTTTCAACTACAATCTGCCACCTCCCCACCACCCTCATTCCTCTGCAGTATTTTCTGGAAAGCTACACTACTTTCTGGTTCATGTTGACAGCGGATGGGTCACACTATCACTGGTTTCAGAAATCCCGTCTCAATCCAAATTCATTCCCACAGTAACTGGGTAATATTGTAATAAATGTAACTTGTCAGACTTCATTGAGTAGATTTCCATTAACATGAAGCATAACTTATGTTTATGTCTTCTGTTATAAACAAGAACACTCACAGGATGATTTTTTCATATAAATGAATGTCTTTTAACCTATAAAAAACAGGACAAAATTAGATGAATTTTGAGCTAACAAGCTAACTCCCAATTGCCGCTATCAGCTGATCTTCAAGCACAGCTTTCTTTCACCGTGCAAATTTGACTATCATCTCAGGAAAAATGTTTTCTAAAAATAATAAAGATTTTAGAAATAGTCTCATTAGTCTTGTGTGGAAACAAATGACGCAATCTCTAAACAATGAAACCTTGAGCTAAAACATACTTTAATCATGGGTTGAAAGGGACAGAACAAAAAACAGAAATCCACTGAAACACTGAAGGGTCTATCTTACAGGGGAGATCTAAGAAAAAGAGTCAGGATTTTTGCGTATGATAGCAAGCAACCTTTTGTATCAACTGCCAACACCATGCAACCAAAGCCAACAAAATACATACACACAGGATATATGTGTAGCCAAATCCAAGCAAGATCTTCTTGCACATATATCCTGTACACATATATCCTACGTAACATTAGCTTCTTCCCTCCTCTTTGGCTTTAATAATTATTAGCTAGTCTCTGAGATTTCTGTTAGCTGATAAATGAAATTAATCTCCATGAACAGCCAAACCACACTCATTTTTCGCATATATAATATTTCAGAAGAAAAAGAAGGATGCCAGATGCCAGAGAAACATTTTGTTAGTTATTAACAGGTACTCACTAACCTCTGTAAAGATAAATGGTCCATGGGTTTGAATACCTAAAGAATTCTCCCCAGACATGCAAAGCAGAAACATACATACACCATTTAAGGTATGATCCTTACAAAACCATTGTTCTCTATGTGAACAGGACTCCTGAGGTACAAGCAATTAAGTGACTATAAATAACCTAAAAAATTAAAATTAATTAAGAAACCTCATATACATATAAAAGCAAGTATGTTACCAGATATATCAATTAGCTTATGATCCAAATTGTTTCTAAATCATCATGCATCTGACAAATTAATATAAAATATCAGAAACTCCAGAAGGAAATTACTATGAGAAAGTTTTACAGACAAATGTTACTTTGTTACACAATATTCTTCTTGGACGTTTAAGCTGTCAGAAGAGAAACGGATCTAGCAAGACTGTAATGAAAATAAAAGATCATATTTTCCCAAAGGAATTAGAATAGCTTTGCAAATTAATAAATAGAAGACATTACTACTCCCCTACAAAAGAAAGGCTTCTTAATTTACTATGATGTATGCATAAATGCTTTTCATTCAGACTGTTAAAAGGAAGATGAGCAATAGCTAAGGGCAAAGGCTACACTTTAATTTCAATAAAACAAAGTGCAAACGAATGGGAATTAGATGCATGTATTAAATGCAGATAGTCTATATTCTTTGGAGAAAAACTTGTAATAGGGATCTAAAAAGGAAAGGGTTTGGTAACATATTACCATGCAAGATCAATAGGTGCATATTGTTCACAGGGGCAGACCCATTCTAGTCATCGAATAAATCAGAATTCAGTGTGCCATATCTGCAGAAGGGAATTATCAATCAAAAGGCTGCAAACATTAAGAAAGATTTGTAAGAAATAAAAATTAAACACAAGATGCTCCCTGATCCAGTCACACCAGCCTCAGAAGTTTGACTTGTGGTATGGTTAGAACAAGGGTTTTGATTTACTGTCCTGCACCATTCGCAGGGACCTGGCACAGGTCTGACAGGTGCTCTTGGCCACCATCCATCACATGAATTGCATGGCTTCTTAACCCTTCTGCCATTTCTTTGCTCTCATTTTTGCTAATCTTGGGTCTCGCCTTCTTCACCCCAGCCTCCTCTCACATACACATCCCATCCCTAGGTTTTCCCCTTTGGTCCCTGTTTTGCTACATTCATACCCAAATTTGGAACATCGAATATCATTACCTAGGTAGTGGCAACTGGCACAGTTGCCTGTGTACTGCTGGCCTCGCAAGACTCTGCTCCCTTAGTTGTCTTCAATGCTCTCCTCCAATTATCTGTGACATTCAGCCATTTCTCACGTAACTCCCCCTTAACTACTTAAGAAATCCAGCCACCCCCCACTTGCAATTTCTGTCAGCTTCACACACTGTCATTTGTCACAAATGCCTGTTTCTCATGTCATATCCAGTAGTTTCTAACATCCTGTTTGATTATGTCAACCTCAGAAGAGGCAGTGGTCATTTGCCTGCAGCCCTGAGGGTCCCATCTACTTCGCTCCATGGACTGAACAAGTAAAGCCACTGCGTTTATACTTATAATTTACATAACTGGAGTTGTGAGGAAAGAATCTGAGCAGAAGCATGAGACCCTGCAGCGTGATTTGAGCTTGCTTTGCCTACAGGCTGAGTCCACATATGTACAACATGAGTTGGCTTCTATCTAAAAGTTGTGCAACCACCTGTGTAGCCTCTCACCAGGGCTACCCTTCTTTCCACTTCATATTTGTCCTTATTTCAAAATTCTTGACTTCCAACTTGATTCCTCACAAGATCCCTAGTCTATATTCTTCTCCACTGCATCCCTGAAATGTAAAAACCATGCAGTGTTTCTTCACCTCTCACACTTTTCACCTTTACTGAAAATCACAGGAGTATGGATACCAACTACTCCTTTATACCTCAGAGGTGTCAGAATTTGTTGTTACATATTTTTGATGTAAAAAGTCCCGGAGATTCTCTGCCTTCCTCTCTTCATCTGATGTGGGACATGGAGGCCTTCGTCTTGCCTCACACCCACTAGAAAAAAGAATGTGGGCCCCATTTTTCTGCTAGTTCCTCTTCAATGAAGTTGGAAATACTGGGAAAAAACAGGGAATTCTCCTCATTCTCTTGCCATTGGAAGAAGATGGATGGAATGTGAGGGCACTTCATTTCTCATGTCAGGAAAGGACAAAGGGAATTATTGCCCCTAATGGCAGTGAAAAGACACCATCATCCCATCTTGCATTCACCCTGAATGCACACAGCTCACAACCAGTCTTCCATACAGTCTCTGTGTTTTCAGGGGGCTTAATAATTCTTCGTTATAGGAAAAAATACAGTTTCTTGGACTTAGGATGATAATTTTATTTGTACGTAACTTAGCTGGGTTGGGTTTTCAACTTCCCTGCTTTGACTTTTTATAGTATCAAGTCTACTTTGTGTATTTTCAGGATCAGAGTAATATTATCTGTACATTGCAGGTATTGTTCCTTGTAAGTTCTCCAAAAGCTCCACTGAGCAGTAGGTGAAAGCTTTAAGTCTTTGGGACAAAAACACCATAAGTGACACTGTGGAGAAGTGCGGTCACCCCTCATCACACTCAGCTAATCATGAAAGGAAAAGTTATAATACAAAATACAGTAACAAATATCGCAGGCAGGTTCAGAAAAATGCCCAGGTATATACAAATATGTGTTAATAAGAATGCTGTAGAAGCATGGAGAAAATTTAACTTCTGTATATGGCACTACAGCGATTTATACTGTAAAATCATATGCAATTTTTAACATAACATTTTTTAATCTTAGAAAAAGAGATACTGAAGGGAAGAACCAGTAAAACTATTTGACAATTGGATAATTGGTTTACAAAAAGGCACTTGGAGAGTTGCTTAGCTTACTGAAACTGTTATTGAGAATGATGTAATTGCTTTCATATGGAGAAAATGCTGGCTATTAAAGGGCTCTTTAATCTACCAGAAAAGACGTTGACATGCAGTGTGATTACCTACTGGATCAAATTATCAAAGAAAGCAATGAGTTCATCTTCTCCTCCTGACAACTTCAAACCAAAACTGGATACCTCTCTGGAAAATAGTTCTAGCTAAATTTTACTTATTAAACTCAATATAGATGTAAATACAGAATGCATTACTAGATAGTCAAACATCTTAGCCGAAGATTTTAATCACGGTTCAGACAGGGCTCCCGCTGTCAAAAACTGCAAGTAAGGAATTATATGAGCAGGTCTGTGGAAGAATAATATACTCTTCTCACATGCAGCTGGTGATAGTGACGGTGACTCTCCAAAACTTACAGCTGGCCATCAAAAAGTATTAATGGGCTACACATCACCAAGTTATGCATTAGTACTATAGTGGAGGAATACATCCAAACTGACACAGGGATTAGCGTCAATATGTGTCTCAAAACATCTGGTTTTCTGTAGAAACAGTAACAAGCACAAAAGGAATAATTCAGCCTTGCAGGCTTGACCTCATTTAGCATGCATGTCCTTTCAAATTCACAGTCCAGAAGCTATACATTAACACTATAGCTATAAATGAATGAACACTTGCAGTTATTACAACAGAAAATGGAAATTTCCTTCCTTGTTCTTATTACATTTAATCCATCTCATAATTTTTTTTAATGTTGTTTTTCTCACATGTTGACAGTTCATTCCCAGGAATGAAATCCACAGAATTTTAACACAGTAAAAGGATATTCTGTATATTTTTAAATTATTCTAGGAATAATTTGTGATTTGAAGGCAGTTCTGAAATCAATTGATGCGATATGAGTGAATTTGCACACTACACAGTAAGACTAAGACGGTTAATATTCTAGATTCCACATTTTTAATGTGCATTACTAGAAGTCGCATATAGTTAAGTGACTAGGGGGAAACCCAACTTTAACTGAAATAAAAAACAGAATGCATCTGTTTAGGTGTAATTGAAAGTGGAAAAGGAAAGCATGTAATAACTGCAAGAAACTGGATTATCCTGATTTAACAAAAAAGTATTTAAAGGAATACTTTAAAATATGTCAGCCACAAAATGTAGTATGGATGAAAAAAATGGGTCAGCTTCTCTCTCTATTCATACTTATCACCATAGTGTATAAGCAATTTCTAGGTCCTCATAGTTTCTCTTATCTACTAGCGATTTCTTTTTTGTCCTCTCTAGCACTACTCCTCATATGTTCAGCAAAACTTGCAATCTGTTTATAATTATAAGAGCACAGGGATTGTCATTAATTCACTATTTATTAATTTATGAGATTTCACCTATCAGTGCTACAATGTGAAGTCCCTTTATTTTGATCTACAAAGATAAAGGCAAGTACCACGCAACTGTTCCCAGATGTATTGCTAAGTTGTTTAACATCGCAGTAACTGCAATTGCAAGTGCAAATCCATATTATCCACAACAGATTTTTTTTCTCTCACTGGCAACAATACTTCCAATATGATGACAAAAGTCATGCCCAGATGTACCATGTGTGATCCCTCTCATTTGATTTTAGATGCCTCCAGTGTAGATGACTATATTTGAGCGAGTCATTTTAGACCTGCACAATCAATGGAGTGAGACAGGCATCTCAACTCACCTCTAGCATAGGTGACTGGAACTGAGCCTTTCTGGGGGGAGGAAGGCAGGGGGATGTTGGAAATTGATGTTAAAGTCATCCTAATGTGTTTGACAAGTTCCAGCTGTCATTCTTAAAAAACGATATTCACAGTAAGATACTTTTTCCTCTTTAGTCGATACCTCAAGTACAGACTTCTAGAGAAAACCAGAAAGCTCTTATACATGATAGAGTGAAAGTATAGACATTAAAACCATGCCAGTATCACTCAGTCTTCCACTTTTTATACACTCAGTAAGCTCTTCATAAAGCTCAGCAAGTTCAGATACAAAAAAATCAGAGTGAGCTGATCTCACATTAACTTGGGGTTGGGTTGCCTACATGAAGATCATAGTCACTTCAGACTGCCTCTGCAGCAATGGGAGAAGTGAGGCATCCCAGGGAGCAGGTCAGCTTTTGGTGGTCTGTACCGCCACTGAAGCACAAGCTCTGCCCACCAACTAGCTGGTGAACCCTAAGGCATCAGCACTTAATTTTCATTTTCTGTTCAAAAGTGCCTGAAGGTGTGTCACAGCCAATTGCAATGCCTTTTCATAGCACATAAAAGAGCAAAATGTGTTATGACAGTAATGTCTGAGGTCCATGTAGGGTGAAGACAAGCAAACTTTCTTCAGTCTCACCCAAATAGCCTTTAGGGCTTAGTCTCTATGACAAACGTTTTCAGTGAGCGCAACATGGCACAAGTCAAAACATTACCAGAGAAAATACTAATGCTCAGGCAACACGGGTAAATAATAGTTTCGATCTTCCTCCCAGGCTATGTGTTACTTACCAGTACAGATGCATCTCCAGGTAAAACTAGGGAGGATGAATATGAAGCTAAGATCATAGTATTTCCACCCTGGGTGAGAGTATCCAGGTGCTGAAGGCATGGCCATGGTGTGATGTCACATCTCCATGACCACATGTGAGCGTGTGTCTGAGTTGTACCTCTCCCTTATTGAGAACTGTCAACATAAATCTACCCTTGTGCTCTCTAGATGAATTATGCCTTTTATTTGAAAGCCTGCAGATTTCTCATTTTGTTAAATTGCTATGGTTTTGTTTGCAAAGAGCTGAGAGCTGGTGCATCTGCAATCAGCAGAGACTTTTCTTGGTTGGGACAACAGACATCTAGAAGGACCTACCACATCTGGATCAAAATGGATGTTTACAGCAGCAGCTGATATAAACACTTGCCTATCTGCTTCCCTCACTTTTAAAATCTCTCTAGACAAAGGCTTGCCTACATCACATTTTGAGACATACTTGGTCCCCTGGCAAAAAAAAAAAAAAAAAAAAAAAAAAAAAAAAGGTATAAAGGTATCTTCCACATTCTTCCATAAGAAACAGAATGTTATTAAAACAATGACACTAAATCCAAGCAGACTCAGGATCCAACGTTACTAGGGATTATTACAAATCTACTGAGAGATAGTCACATCATGCAATATACCTTGACTAAAAACAATGTATATATGCTTATTTACTGATAAAATGAAGATACAAGAACTCTTACATCCTGATGCAAAAAGAGAAGATATTTAACATATATCTGTTCAAAAGCTTCTGCTGTCCCAAAGTTCCCAGCACTGAATGTCTGGAGTATATGTGAACCAAG
>NW_009260687.1:49943-58264 GCF_000687185.1 Egretta garzetta
AAGACTACCCTACTGCTTCCCTTCCCTGAACTCAAAGTAGCCCATTTGTTTTACAGTAAAGCAGATGTTGTTAACAATTACATCTTCGGATGAATGTGAGTAGCTATTCTAATAAGAAAGATTGCAAAAATGTAAGTTATGACAGACCTGTAATCATAGCTGCCTTTTTATTATAAGCACTGGAAGTAGCTCAAAAGCACTGTGACTTAGGGTATGGTTTCACAAGTCTTTGGCTGCAATACCAGACAGACACACAACTGTTTGTGCAGCTGCTCCATAAAGCAGATCAAGGAAAGTATCCAATTTAAATATAATACAGAAGGAAAAATTATCCAGCATTAGTTTCCCACTCCAGTTCACAAAGCAGCCTCAAAAGTGGTGGGGCTACCACACAGAGTAGAGGACACAGCACATGCTCTCAAAGAGGCAGGAGTATGAAGAAAGGAAAAAGAATACCTTAAAGTTCAAGTTTATGCTAAAAATAATTAAATAGAAAATTAAGAAGAGCTTTATGAGTACCTATGATCAAAACCAGTACTTAACTGAAAAACTGTCAGTCAAAGCTGTCTCATCCTATTTCTCAATAGAATACTATTCCTCAACATCGATGTTTCTGATACGAATCAATGAAAATGAAGTGGGGCAAGTCAAACAAGACAAAACTAGCTAATTTGTTAAAAGACATCTCCAATACTCAGCTAGCTCACAAGCCTTTGAATGTATTTTATTCTTCCAGTACCACAGATACTTATAAGGTAAGGAGGTAGTATATGCCAGCATGGAAACTGAAAATGAAATCCATGCTCACAAAAGGATGAAACTCATACTGACTTGATGTAGGAACCTATGTTAAATAAGTAAGTCAGGGTTGCAGGACACCCCACAAAGCCAACAGAGAGAAGCACATTCCTAACTGAATCAGCTGAACCTCTATTAGCACAAGGAGTCTGAGCATAGATGTTAGAAAGCAAAATATTCAAAGATAGTGAATACGCCTCTTAAAACCCAAATTCACAATGGCAACCCAACTCCTACTGAAATCAGTAGGACCTGATATATCAATTCATGTTGCCTAACTTCAGTTACCAACTGAGGCACTGAGGTAGGAGATGAAGAAGCAGGCTAATCTTCTTCTCCAAGCACTCTTCTCTCGCTGTTGACTACAAAGGCACCCAGGAAAGCTAGGCTCCTAACTTAGGTGTCCCAATTAAGCAGAAGGATACTGGGTCTTGATACCTTTGTGGATTTAGTCCAGCCACTCAAATGTACTCTGCTTAAGTACAGACAGTGAGGAGTCTCATGGTCCTAGGCTCTTTCTGTTGTTAATGGAGAAAGGTATCTCCAGGAGTCCGGCTTTGGTGCACTGCATCATCCCTTCTCTCCACACACTACGCTGGGAGCTGAAGTGCCTAATTTAAGACAGAATTGCTTTCAGCAAATTTTCTAAAACTTATAATCACTAAGTGTGAGCAGAAAACAGTAAGAAACAGGTACATTTCAATGGCAAATTCAGAGGCCTTGTCTCAGAAAGGCTTTTCAGCACATCCTCAACAGATTAATTCATTACCTCAGTGGTTCCATCACTCAGCTGTCTTGAGTAACTCAATGCCAAATCACCATGCTATCAAACTAATTTCAGTGATGTGTACCCTCCACTTCCCACCTCTCGGCTGAAAAAATATAAATCCTGGACTTCAAAGTCTTCACACATTCAACGTATGAACAGGAGGATGAAACAAATACCTATCGTTTCTATGATAATTCATAAAAAAGAAAAAGGAATATAACCTGAACACAGTCGTGCATGTTGCAAAAACTGCTTTTTCTGTACCAGAAGAGACAACATAAATTTAAATTTGTGGGATTACTGTGCTTGTAGGTTCAGAGCTACAGTAGGAAAAACTGTTTAGCTATAAAATGTTCCTCAGACTACTTTTACTTCAGACTGATACTGCAGGCATTCAACGCAAATAGTTCAAACTTTTGAAGCAAATGTAATCACAATGGGGGTTTTTAGTCTTCTCAAAAGAGACGTATTAGAGAAACTATATTTATAAACCATTACATGCAATCTTTCATGGTTATTCTTAAGAGAGCTTGAAGTGAAAAATTTACAAAGAACAGGGAACACTGGTTTTCACTTTCATGTCTGTAAGTGTGAAGTAAAGGGTCAAAGGCAAGAGTAGAATTTCTCACAATACTTTCCTTGTGAATAACAGCTGAGACGTCTGGAAAGCAAACTAATTGCTTAACTTTCACATTATCAACAAAGCTGTCTTTTGAAAGTGCAGCTAAAATCTCGGTCATCTGTTATGTTTGATCAAGTTAGTTTTGACTGAAATGCTCTCACTGTCTAAAAAGAGAGCTCTTTATTTTCTTTAAAGAGTTTCAGAGACACCTAAGAAAATGCTGTTTCTTTTGACTTCTAAACCTTTTTAGGCAGAGGATGGAGGAAAAGGCAACCATAAGTACTGCCATCAGAACAATCTAAAAGATGAAACAAAATGGTGTCTAGTTAGAAAAAAGTATGTTGGCACAATGAATGTACATTTATTACACTGTTTTCAGTTTCTGATATCTTAACACTAAACATTAAGAGCATGTGATTCTATCACTACATATGGCACGTCAAACAGAATTCATGTTTCAAGTCTTGATCCACATCAAGGCATTGTCCAACACTCCCCTTGACAGGATTTGAATCTGGCTCCTAGGTATTTTAATGAGTAACAGTACCTGGAAAAGGAAAAGGAAAATTTCCAAAAAATACCTGATGATATTAGCCCATCTGTGCAATTCTACCTCTGACATGGAATCTCTCTTTGCAGGAATGAAGATACTTTTTAGTAATTACGGGCCTTTGACTGCAGGCCTCTTAATGAGGCAAAACAACTGTGTAACTTCAGCAAACACCCTAAAAGGATGCCATTATATCATATAGCTACTTGTTCTTACTTAGGAAGCCACATTCCCACATGCATACCAGTAAACTATAGACATATACTAAGCTTTTCATGCCTGCCAACTAAAGAATAGATAGTTCTCCCAGTCTCATTGCGTTCAGCTAATTCCTAAATAGCAATGTTAAAAATGCTGTTGCCCACTGCCATCAACCCTACTGTCAATAAAATCTGCTTAAAAGCAATTTGAATGGGATTCAGCTACCTAACCATAAACATAGAGTGCCACTGGAAGAGCCCCAAAGTACCTACACTAGCCAGGAACAAGTGGCACAGGATCCACAGGAGACCTGCACTTCTCCAGAAGAGCCCCTGAAGCCAGATAAGAGGTTTCAGGTCACCAAATGTAGTTTAAAATGCTTCTGCTTAGGAAACTAAATCATAAGAACGGTTTAATTTATTTAATACACAGGAACAGAATAGCTTTGTTTTTAATACTACTGATTTTAATCTCAGAGTCAAATTATAGTACTAACTAAAAATAACCAAAATAAAAACAGATATAGAAAAGAAAGCTATGAGCATAAGAAGGAACACCACATAAATCAGACAGGAAATGTACATGCATGAGCAAGAGAATGAAGCATTCCACTTAAAGAAGTACAACTGATATAAAGAAAAAGAAAGTAAGTAAAAGAAGAGCCAGGTCTACTCATGCTCTGTGAGCTGGCTATGAACTGTTATCTTTTCATGCCTGGATATGTCTTTGTTCCTCCCCATTTCTTCTGCTGAGGAACTCATCACATCTATCAAAGGTGTTATCAAGGATTCTCTCCAACCTGAGAATGACTACCACCTGTGTTTCCTTGGCAATAAAATGGGGTTTATCTTTGCAATAGATTTTTTTTTCTGAAACTAGTGTAAAAGTGATGCAGACAGACCACAATCTCTTTTTTAAAAAAAAACTTATCCATAGAAACGAATGAAAATTATTAAAACAAAAGGTCTGTACACACACTGCAGCATTCTCCTGAAGTTAGATATGCTGGAGCTTCTCAGGACAATATTTGAGAATGAAGTTTAATCTTCCTCCCTGAAGGACACATTTCTTCCTCCAGCTTAGCAACAAGACTTTCAATCACTTTTTAG
Organism: Egretta garzetta; assembly: GCF_000687185.1. Lineage (NCBI taxonomy): Eukaryota > Metazoa > Chordata > Aves > Pelecaniformes > Ardeidae > Egretta > Egretta garzetta. Next base: position 53,993 of record NW_009260687.1, read on the forward strand.
CTCATTGTTCAAGATCTCCTACATGCAGGGCCCTGGCTTTATCCTAAGCCAAGCCAGTTGCCCATGGCCTCCTCAGGCAAGCAAGAATCTATCTGTGCTGTACATGGATAGAAAAAAAAAAAAGCAACAATAGAATAAACAGATCTGGAACTCCATGCAGTTAAAATATCTAACATCTAAAACATTGCCTGTTTTCTGGAAGATGTATTATGATCAACAGAACTGGATTAACTCTTCACATACATCACTCAGAGGAAAAGCAATAAAATGATTAAAGTATATGTAAGTATTGATTTTTTTAAAAAAAATCCAAATCCCAAATTAAGGGACAAGTGCTCTGTTCCCCTCGAAAACATCTTACAGTTTCTATGACCATCACCACCTCCTTCTCATACATTAACCTTCCTTGTCATGTTCTACCTGCCCATAGACCTCATAGGTCTTTCCTTTACACTTTATATAACAAACCACTGTCACAGCTGTGTTCTACCAAAATGATGGGTCTCTGTCCTGTGGTTTCTGAAGCTTATGACACTTAGATTCTGCCATGAATTTCCTTTCACAAAATTCCTTTGGTTTATGTTGAGCTAAGCCCAACCCATACTTAGCCATAAGTCTGTTCTGAAGAGCTTGTGCCTGGACCAGGGACCTGCTGGTCTGTTATAAGGAGTCTTGCACATACAGTGTCATGCTAAGAAAAAATCTGTGCTCAGAAGGCAATCCATTAGGATAACTTGAGTCTTCTAGCACTACTACAGTCAATTTTTGACTCTGTTTCTTTTTTAATGAAGATAGTAATTTTAGTTATAATCAACACTCTTCCTAATGCAGCCCAGGAGGCTGCTGGTGGTCTTTGCCACAAAGGGTCGTTGTTGGCTCATGTTCAACTTGGTGTCCACCAGCACCCCTAGGTCCTTTTCTTCAAAGCAGATTTCCAGATGGTTGGCCCCCAGCACGTACTGGTGCATGGCATTAGTCTTCCCCAGGTGCAGGACTTGGCATTTGCCTCTGCTGAACTTCAGGAGGTTCCCATCAGCCCATTTCTCCAGACTGTCCAGGTCTCTCTGCATAGAAGCAAAACCCTCTCATATCAGCCACTCCTCCCAGTTTTGAGTCATCAGCAATATTGACAAGGATAAGCTCTGCCCCATCATCCACATCATTAATGAAGATATTGAGCAGGACTGGACCCAGTATTGATCCCTGGGGTGCACTGCCAGTTAATGGCCTCCAGCTAGACTCCATCCCACTGATCACTGCCCTCTGGGCTCAGCTGTTCAACCAGTTTTCAATCCACCTCACTGGCTGCTCATCCAGCCCATACTTAACAGCTTCTCTGTATTCTTCCCAGTTTCCTCATCTTTGCTTCCACCCTCTGTGTATTTTCTTGGTGTGTTTGAATTTTACCAGAAACTCCCTGTTCATCCACACAGGCCTCCTAGCATTTTCACCTGACTTCCTGCTTCTTGGGATGAACTGCTCCCGAGCTGGGAGGAGGCGATCCTTGCATATCAACCAGCTTTCCTGGGCTGGCTTGCTTTCTTCCCTCTGGGGCCTTATCCCTTCATGTAACTCTATTTTTATCACAGGGTACTATCCTAATTTGTGGAAGATTTGAAATCAATATCCTGGCCACTAGCAGTTATTAAATATCCCAAGATTCTGTGCAAAAGTAGTTTTGTGAACACTACTTACCTCACCACAAAGGAATATACATCCTTCTCATTAGATAATTCTAATTTTCCATTTAAATACAAAGGGTTGGTTTTTTTCTCTATTATTTGAGTAGCATTCATTTTACCCAATGAAATTATAACATTTCCATAATGCACAAAATTTATTATTCTGAAAGGGTCACTGCAAAGCACATGAACTGCTTTAAAGCTACCTCTGAAGTACTAGAAAATGTCTTAAATGGCCTTCTGCCATCTTTACCATCATGATACAATATACATGAACATAAGGGCAGACATCATCACTCTTCAAGATGTTTTGATGATTTAGAAGAATTTAAGAATTTGATCCCTTTTAAGAATTTGATTCCCAGAAATGCTAAATATAAATAATAAAGTGAGATCACTTCCAAAAATGGTAATAAAGATAGCCAGTTCCTTGCTGGATCACATAGGCTATGTACATTGGCAAGCTCTGTGGTGTAATAGGAATGGATCTACAGAGTGAAACAGTTGGTGCAGATGATCCAGTGTTCACATTACTTGAATTTTGTAGGACTTTATTTCAGACAAATTCTACGTTCACAGATCCCTTGCCCACTAGTAGCTGAAGAAAATTAGATGTAATCCTGAAAGGCATCTTTCAGTTTAGATTCATCTGTAAGGAGTCCAGCTTGTGAACTGTGCAACTGCTGAGTGATGGAAACCAAAGCAGAGTCCGTGAGCACAGCTGGGAAAATCCCTTCAAAGGAGCTCTCTTAATTCAACCTAAATTGCTAATGTAAATGCAGCCACACAAGACTACAGAGCAGACTTTCTGAGTTCTCCTGTCCTCTAAAAGCCCAGCTTTACTTTCTTCCCTTCTCTCTAAGCAGAAATACATACAAGAACAGACATACCTATTCAGTTTGGGCACCCACATACTGGAGTAGTGTGGAAAAGCAGTTGGTCTGTATCGCTGTCCAGAATCCAGCTACACTTTTTAGTTGCTTAACTCAAAGTTTACGTAGGCCTTACACAAGCTGTATTCCCCCAGAGCAACTAAGTGACTTCTTAGTTCATGTAGGAAATGTATGGCATTACTGAGGATTGAACACTGTGGTCCAGTCTAGCACTTTATTGAAAGGTAACTATTGTTCTGATATGGTATAATTTTAAAAGACTAATTATCAGGTTTCCAATCAAACTACTTAAAACTTACTAAAAAAAACTCTGGCGCTGTATTAAGCTTATAATAAATAGGTAGATGAATAGACGAAACCACAAAGGTACATGCACTGATACATACAAATGCAAATATTAAGTTGGATTCAGTCTGGAAACACACAAATTTTCTTCCTTAAAGCTGGGAAGAGCCAGATGGGGCTCCTCCTTGGGGTTATCAAGCAGTGTGGTAGAAAACACCTTCCACTACTCCTCTACTCCTCTAAAAGCTCGGTCAGCCAACCTCTGGCCTGGGATGTAAGACTCTCAGGGCAGGAAGGAGAGCAGGCAGAAGAAACCTAGCTCTAGCTTAGGCATCAAAAACTCAGGTAAGGGAAGAAAGACCTACTGGTTTAGTCCCTGCTTCCAAGATACAGAACAAAGATGCCATGTCAGTGCTGGAAGCAGTCCGGTTTCTACTGCTGCTTTGAATCCACTCACTGTTTAAAACAAAATACATATATAGTACAGAGAACAGAGTCCAAGTCCCCCTACTGTCCATTTCTAGGTAAGCACCTTTTCTCTCACTGAATGGAAAGGGACAAGGTATGTGTTTGCATAAAAGTAGCATAACTAAAGCCTCAGGGAAGATTTTTACCATTGTGATCTCAACAGGTAAATACTTAGAAGCAGCTGCTACATCTAATTTTTGAAAACTTATCAAAGTGACAAGACAAAAAAGTAAAAGACAAGTAAAAACACTAATCTTTTCACTTTTCTTAAAGATCCTCAGAGGCACAACTTTATTAGGTTAATAACAACTAGATTAGAACAGGCCTTGGTCTTCACAGGGCAACTATACACCAGTATTGGAAATAGATCTGGGAGTGGACAAAGCAAAACTCTCTTTCAAAAACTCCTGAAGTAGAACTTAATTGAGACAGTACGGAGTACAAGAATTTCTCTTTGGATTAATTTTCATATATATAAAGTACTCTACCTAATATGGTACTGGTCTTCCATTCTGGTGACCTAATGACATAGATAAGATCAGGATTTGTAGATGTCATATTTTTTTAAGAGCTCAAAGCCCATAGCTGAAAGTTTATCCACTCAATACAGATAGTATAAGAGAAATGATCTCTGTCTACAAACCTTGGCCTAACTTATTTTATATAATAAAATCCAGCAAAAATTATATGATATAAAAGTCATATTTTGTCATCCTAGCATTTGTTTACCTCTTTCAGCTAGGCACATTCTCAATCCTGTGCACTTACCATAGTAACAGAGTCATGAATCACAAAAGATAAAGTGGAAAGAAAAAAGAACAACAGCTCAAAATAGAGCTAGAGAATCACATGTAAATAATAACCTGGTTTCACATAATATGTAGGTAACTTGTAAGGCATGTTAAGTTTTAGCCTGTTAAAGAAAGGAGGCAAAATATTGTTTC
>NW_009260687.1:58293-90631 GCF_000687185.1 Egretta garzetta
AGTCATGGCAGCTCACTTCCAAAGTTACTCTCCCTGCAGTATGCTACAGCTTTCATTTGATAAGCTGAAGAGGACTCTGAGGGTGGGGGGTGTTTCTTCATGGTAAAATAACAGTGTTGCAAGATTTCAAGATGCTGAAAGTACCTTAGCTTCATAAGAAAGCAGTTGTCGTGTACAACCTTTCTCCATTGAAGACCAAAAAATAAAATGTTGGCCAAAATCTTTCAAGTCCAGTTTTGTTGTAAAACTTGATGGTTTGAAATTCCATTGATGGATCCTCAGGTTCTAAATACTACTTTCTTAGAAGCTAGAGCCAAATTCAATTAGACAGTATGAATTGTGGTGAAAAGTGCAAAGAGAAATGGAAGAAATTTTTGCTATTATCTGTTAAAAAAAAAAAAAAAGCCTTAATGAATAATTATACAAAAACTGACAGCACAGAGCAATAATGTCAGTGGTGTACATGTCTGTGATGTTGAAAGAAATAAGTGAAAATTACTTCTAGACTTAATGTGTAACATGACTTGATACCCCTAAGCCTAGCAAATCAGAAAGGATTCACTAAGGATACAAAAATGCAAGGGTCCTAAGGTCCTTAAAAAATATATAAAGCATGCAAAGAGAATTCAAAGCAACCATAAACACTTGATGGGATATTTATACTTGAGAAGAATTTCATGATACACATACCATGCTAAATCCCACATAGTTGTAAAACTCCTCGGAGAACTTGAATAACTCAGTGGTTTCCATTAGCTCTCTGCATGAGGAAGAAAACTGGGGGGAGGAGATGGTGTGGGGGGGTACACTGTATTCAGTTTTCTGACTAAATTAACATTATTCATCTTTCAAGGAAACATTCTAGTGCCAGACTGTACTACGATGAATGCCTTCATATGTTCACACTCACCATTTTTAAAACTAGAATAGGACTACAGAATCTGCTGTATCACACCTTGTGCCTGCAAATATTTCTTTACCAAATAGGGCAGTGGCTGGCATCTGATTACAGCACATCTTCAAAAGCTGATGCTAAACCTGAACTGAAGAACTTGAGATGGGGTTGATATTCTATCATCCCCATAGATAGCCTGTTCCAGTGGCTAATCACCTTGACTATTAAAATTTATGGCTTATTCCTCATCTGAGTCCATCTGGCTGAGCTCCCAGACACTGGCTGTTGTTATGGCTTCAGTTATTAAAGATCTCTTTAGTACCCAGAATATTGTAGCTACTGATAAGCTATAAAAATAAAATCCCAGAACAAAATATAGATTGAAGCAACTCTGAAAAGCCATCAAATCTCTCATTCTTCCCCAAGAAAGGATAAACGACAACTAAAACTTTCCTGACAGATGATGTTGAGGGATTTTTCTGGTTAGAAGTTAGAGAGCTTCAATGACAAGGGATTCCAAAGCCTATGTCAGTAGTCTAGTGCACGTGGTATTCAAAATGCAGGAAAACATGGATTTATGTAGCAACATACAACAGTTCCTGTTTTGCTATCTGTTCCTTTTCTACAGTTCCTAATATGCTATTTACTTTTTTAACTGCTACAAAGCATCAAGCTGCATTTTTCACAGAATTACATATCGCAATCACAAGATCTTATTACTGGTCAACTCAGAGACTATCATTTTATACAAGAAACAGCATTTATTTTTCCCATATCTATCACTTGACATGTAATTTTACTGGATTTTGTTTGCCATGTTAATTCCTGTTTAGCCAGTCTTGTAAAGCCTTTCTGCAACTTCCTATGTTTGGCTCTCTACTATATTACCCTGTATAACTTATGATCATGAGTGCACTGCTTTATTTTTTGTTCCTTCTTCTAGGTTTTTTTTTTTTGCTTTATGTCGAACATCACACACACAGCTTTGGTGACCTCCCTCCACTGTAAGAATCAACTATCTCTCACCATACTTTTTTGTTAACTTGTTCTTTCTTCCCCCTCCCTCCTCCCTGGTTATTCAGTCATGCAAGGATTTTCTCTTTTCTCTTTTATCTTGGTTATCTTGTCTACTAAATACCTTTGTTGATGGATTTTGTCCAAAGTTTACTGGAAGACTAATCAGAGTATAGCTACGTATACAAGGCCAGGCAAGTTAGCTCCCGGGTTCATTCCCATCTACCCTGACCACCTGTATTGTCTAAGATACCTGCATGTAAATGGACCAAGTTAGGGAAGTACTCCTTACAGTTTCTAGCAGTAATGCATTTCACTGGGATTTAAAGCTAGATGATGCAGAGAAGAGAAGAAACATAGGCTCAACAACACAATCAGATTTTCTTTTCTTCAGGTTACTTAAACAGTAGTGTCCTCATTTGAAGAGCAGAAAAGAAACTTTCCAGATTCTATGTGACAGCCAGCTGATTAATTGGATACACCAATTACTGTCTTTGACTTCCCCCTTCCTTTCTGATACCTAACAGTCATTTTAGGTTGTAATCTCTTCCAGAAAGGACTGTTGCTTATGGTTGTACACTGCACAGGTGAGGGAACTGAGGGTGTAGAGTTCTATAGAGAAGAAGAAATTAAAAAGACCACACCTATTTCCCTCTTTCTCTTTTCTCCTTCTTCCTAACACCCTAATTCTATACTTCTCTCATTACTTCTCTAAGGTTTGGCTTTTTAGGATTCATTTATTTATGGTTTGTTTATTTGGTTTTTTTTTTAATCCATTCCCCAGTGGATTGTCTTGATCAGTACATGGACATAAGCTAATGCTTGGATATTTTTAAAAGATCTTTAATTGACATGGGTATTTTTAATTATTTATGTCACTAGTATAAGTGCTCTTGATTGGTTTTATAAGAAGAGCTGAGTTTTAAGAAGGTATGCAAAAAGCTTGAGCCTGGGTGCATCTTCCCAAATCTGCTTGACAGTATGTTCCTGTTCCAGTTGCATTAGGTACCATAGCAACTGCAAGGAGGGAAGCTGAGTACCAAAGAACTATTGCAGCTAAGGAAGCAAATCTGTAGTTAGAAGCAAGAGCAAACCTGGGATGATGATTTTTTTTCACCCTACTACCTTCTCTGTTCTGTATCAAATTCAAAAAGTGTGATGTGCCTGAAAAACAGCAATTTGAACTGCAATTTTTTTTTGCTTTTCCCCTCAGGCTCCAGTGACCGTTCTGTAATGGTGACATTGTCTAAGTCTTTAATATAACTTAGTCTCTTACTTTTAAAATATAAATATAAGCTATATACAGTTTATGTAAGTAAAAACTGTACACTGTTAAATTAGGTGTAGTCATTGGAGTTACTTAACTCCATTTAAAATAGACGTATTTGATCTTACCTCCTTTGACCATTATGGGACCAAATACCATTACCTCACATGTAGACACCAGATGTGAACATCTACAGTCTGAAAGAGTAAACTTGAAACTTTTGTCCAAAATATAGTGTCATTTGCTGTTCTCAAAGTTACGCAGGACATCCTCCACAGGATCAGCAGGTACAACAAAGGACAAACAGGACCAGCACCTCTCTGTAGAGGGAGGCCCGGAGGACAGACAGGATGCCCCGTGACAGCTAAAACAGCATTAAATTGATGCCTGTTGTGCAGTTGAATCAAGTCCCGAATCTCATCTCAGTGATCTGCTGTTAACTCCTTTGCCCCTGGGAGGGTCATGCTGCACTGTATCACTAATCTTTTTTCTTATGCAGTTGCCTTCTCTTATCCTCATGACCCCCTTCTAACTTTGCACTATTTCATATTCCACGTTCTTGGCTGTTTTGTCTCACAGTAACACAGCACAGAGAGAGGAAGCAAAATTAAAGTTCTTTAAACCAAAGGGGTCATTAATTTGTTTCACAGTCAGGACTAAGTGCAGTGAGTGCAGGAAGGGCTATATTTAAATCTTAAATTATAATAAATACTCAAGAAAACATTATCTTTAAAAGAAAGCAGCAGGTTTATGATCATCAGGTGTAAAAGAAAGAAAAAAGCCAGCTTAACGAACCATTAAATATAAAATGGGAATAATTAAACCAAGAACTAAATGTTACCCAAGGGGGAAATCACTACAAAATTTCCTTAAATATTAGCTTCTACCTAATAACACAATAAAGGAAAAGCCCTTGCATAAAAGAAATTACAGATTTTAATCCTCTACTCTGAAGGAAACCCTTAAATTACATTGCTATTTCAATTTATTTTTAAAACAACAAGAATAAGTCATGAAGAATCAAATCCCCCATGGGACTGATCAAAATTGAATTTGTAGTTTCCTCTACTGTGCTGACATCATTTACAATAAAATCAGAATGAGAAAGGGAAATGGTCTGTGGGGACCACTGAGCCAGGTAATAGCTTCAGTATAACACAGTCACTCAGCAGAAAGCAAATTAAAATGTAAATAGAATTTTAATATGGTTGAACTAGGCCTTACTTTGCTTACAGGATTCTTGCTTGCAGCCTTTAAGTAACATATCAGGAGTGACAAAACTGAATACTCACTGGTGATAATCAGATATTTTACGTTACCACCAACTTGTTTAAAATAGCATGAGGTTAAAAATTAAAACTGTGTTAGGCAAAAGCACGAAAATTAGCTTACAAACTACTTAAGTTTAAAATTGCCATGACATAATGGGAGCACAAAGAAAAGCCACGCTATAACTTAAAATTTCTGGTCCCATTCTGTACATCTACAAAACTCGCAAATTATAGCTACCCTATCCCATCTTACAAACCACAAAGACCTTGTAGGTACAATATAAAGAACAAGGAATACTTCAAATATTTAATTATTTTTAGATATCTAACAAAAAATGAATATATTTATACACACATACTGCATTTTACACAAGCACAGAACAAAGACATGCTATACGCCAGTATGAAAATAACACATTATTTTGATTTGAAAGAAATTTTCTCAGCCATGTAATAGGCCTGATCCCACAGAACATCTATGCTATACTCTGCACAAGTTTATCTCATTCAAAACAAGCAGCCAGCCCACGGCTATCACAGTGGTGGTAGAGGAGGGGAACATCCATCGGAATTTAGATGCATCTCTCTCCATTCTTTAAGAGAAGTTAGTTAACTGGCTCCCATTCAGCACAGTAATTCCTTCTTTTTAAAGTCCTGGTGACTGTACAGGATCCAGTGAAAAGGGCAACAACAAAATTTATGAGATATGGGAAACTGGAAGTATATCCAGCCCAGAGTTCATATATGCCTTGAAAAAACACGTTCTAAGGTGATTCAGGCCTGCCAGGTGAAACTATGCCAGTGCAGACTGTATTTATAGATTATACAAATAATTAAAAATACTCACTGGAGCAGCAACAGGCAACCTTCCTTTGTTGCAGATGAGTTCCCTAACCGCTGAACGACAGAGCTAATTTTTCACTTTACTTCTGTCCCAATGAATATTAAGTGGCTATACAGACCAGAACAGCCGCAACAGGGAAGTCTAAGAGTTACACACTGCAAAATAAGTAATTCAGAAAACAGCCAACTCTCCTCAGTAATCTGCTGTATTTTTAGACACTATCCAAAAATGCTACATAAATGGCTACTGTACATTGTGCTGAATGGCTATGCAGCTTATATAGAGAAAATCTGTAGCATTCTGTATTGTGAACTGCTATGCATATGCATTTTAAATGCACTTACAGAGTGACTATAAAACATTGTCTTCTGGAACTCCAGGATCAGCAGATCTCTATCAGGGCACTCCACTAGTCTGTACGGACCTTAATGCAAGCTGAGATTTGTAGATTTATTAAAAAATGACAATATTTGTATCACTAGCTCTTTTAAGACTCGATGTACAGTTACCTACGCCTGCTGATGACCTGTTTAATATTAGTAAAGGTTTGTTTCATTACCACTGTTAAAATCACTATGTCACCAACTTCGTGACATGACGGACATACCTTTCTGCTTCATTCCAGAAAAAGAACAGAAAGAAAAGTAGATAATCACTTCCTATTTTGCATGTAAGCAAAGTGCCACATAATAGGCAAAGGGGTGAACCATAGGTTTCACATTCTGTGTACAGAATCCACTTGCACATTTCTACCTCTCTGGTGGGAGGGAGGTAGTTCACTCTGAGCAGTAAGCCAGCTTTCATTTACTTCAGGATAAAAGCAACCACCTCCAAGCAGTTGATAGGCTGGAAACTCAAATATTAGCTTATTGCTCAATAACCTGCTTGTGTTCCCAGACCTTGCTCATGCCCTTGAGCTACATTAGACAGGGTGGCTCTGAGGTTTCAGAGAGCAGGGAACTCCTGAGAGCTGATACTTTGGTGTGTATAATATATGCACTGGGGAACAGCTCCGTGTAGGTATCTAAATATTTGAAATCTAAGTGTCCAAGATTTCATTGCAGTCAACGGTGACATTGGGCTCAGTCCAGTTGTCTAACCATAGGTTTCTAATGACGTTTGACATGCCTTAAGGTGTCTACCAATAACTTCAGATTTTTTTCTCCACAGGAGGAAAATTCTCCTTCCAGTTGGGGTTTTGGGTTTTTTTTTTTTGGATTTCCTGGTTTAACTCTCACTTTATTACTCATCATCTACTTTTTAAAGTATAGGTGTAGTTATTTACAGGAAAAAGTCAGTATTTGGTTTGTTAAATTTTGTAATAATGCATTCTAATATTTATTCGATTAATTCAAATTTGATGCAATTCTACCCTCACTCACTTTTCCTATTTGCTGTTTTGATAACATGGTTTTCTTATTAAAAATGCAATTAGATCTACCTGCTTTAGATTTAAAAGCATCTATCTTTAAAAATTCCACCTAAAAACCATACAGTTGTAGTTCACTTTTGCTGGGAGTGAAAATTGGGTTTACCTCTCACAAAGCCTTTGAAAATGCAGTAGATGATTCCGTTTCTCCTAGGCAGTATGCCAGGTTCACTGAGATACAATTTGAAAAAAAAAATGGGGTTAAAAATAAGACTTTCTGTATTATAAAAACTACAAAATTCCCTTAATTTCCCATGTGGAATCTGTAGTTCACAACAGTGTAATTACTAAGTTTCTATTCAAGTGACAGTGTACAGATTTAGTAGCTCTATACACAACAGTTCCACTGTAAGAATAATAAATAATGAAATCATATTTCACGTATGAAGTTTTGAACAAACTCATCTTCTTTTAATAGTGAAACAGAGTATGCTAAATTTAAACCCATCTGCAAGCATCTTGATGGCTGAAGCAGTCCATCCCATTATGTTACAGTAGAGAACTGTGTCATCTCTTAGAAAAAAATTAGTGAACCTTTTTCTGTCAGATCATAGCACCCATAGATTAAGCTTAGAACTAGTTAAAACATTCAATTCCTTTAAACTTTCTTTGTCAAATGTATTTTAAGCCTGTCGTAGGGCTGAGAAAAGCCTATTGAGTAGCCTAATCTATCCCCTGGCCCCAAAGCAGAATCAGTCACTTCTACAACATATGGCAGCTGCTGCCTTGCCCAGCTTGTTTCTAAGACCTCTGGATATGGAAACCCCCCAAAAGTTTAATCAAAAGCATTTTAATGTTGCCACTGGAAAATACTTCCTCATATTGAGCCTACATTTCCTTTGCTACAATATGAAACCATTGGGTTTTATCTACTGCATGGCAGAGTGCAGATAACTCCTTTCTTCTGTCGCCTATGTTTTTGAAGGAATAGCGTATATACATGGCAGAGTGCAGATAACTCCTTTCTTCAATGTAGCTGTCGCCTATGTTTTTGAAGGAATAGCGTATATCTTCCCTAGCCTTCTCATTTTAAAGGAACTAGAGCTGTCCCTTTTTTTAACTTACAGGTTTAGATTTCAGAGCATATTTTTGCTCTCTTTTTTCCAATTGGTCCATGCCTGTCTTCAGTAAACGACCCAAAACTGAACACTGGTTCTCTGGTTTATCAGTGCAAAACAGAAAAGTTTCAGTTCACAAACTTTCTCTGCTGTCTTTCCCTTTGAGCATCAGACAATGATGCTTCACAACAGCATGAAACTTCTAACTTCTGTCAGCTTTCAATCCTTCATCACTCTCAGAACTTTTCCTACAGAACAGATCCATTCCAAGTTATCTCCCATCCTGTTACGTCTTCCACTGTTTCTCCCCAATTAAATGGAGCACCTTACATTTGTTCCCGCTGAACAATGTGTTTTTCAGACTTTGACTCCAACTTGTCAAGATTATTTTGAGTTCTGTCTTTCAACAAGATTTGACTTGCTGATTTTTTTTTTTCATTTTATTAACAGAGAGAATAAAAATACTAAGGGAAAACTTTTCCACATGTACTTAGAAGTCTTGGAAATCTAAAAGGCTACAGAAAATGCTGTCTTTGAAACAACACTAAACGTTCATTCTAAACTACCAATTTTATACTGCCTTCTGTTGGAGTTCAGTCTTCTTTCAAACTCCTACATCTTGCCAGCAAATCAGCTTCCCAAAATTCTCAGAATAAGCAGGAAGCAGGCATCCACAGGTCTGTGAAAATGAAAGCTTTCTATAGCCACTGCTCCAGGGAATGATGCTTTAAATTTGTACTCCACAGTTTTTTTCTATTGTATGAGCACCACATAAAGTAGAAAAAGTCTAAATCAGCATACAGTCCATGCTGATCACTCTGTTACACAGACATAAACAAAAATAGTAGTTAGCTGGGTACTACCAAAAATATGATTATGAAAAATTCTTACTATTCACCAGGCATGTGAGTCTGAACAGTGCCCCTACGTCAGCTTAATTGTAACTCAGGTATTATTGCAACTAGGAGAAATAATTAAGTGTGGTAAATAAACATAGGCTGAGACAAGAATCCATGAGCACAAGTGCACATTAGAAAAGTACAATTTAAGAAAAGACTGATGTGGTGAAAACTGTTATTAGAGAAGCCCATTAAATCCCTGTGTATATATACCCTGGGAATGCCTGTAGCACAGTGTACATGTGTGCAAGTGTCTAAAAGATAAGAATGAGATACGATGGAAGTAAATCCCTCTAGAATGATAAAAGACTTACTTGCAATACAGAAATAAAACTCAGGATTAATAATGAAATTCTAAGTATTAATCTAAATCTCCAGATTTCTGTACTTACAACAGCCCCTTAATGCTGTGTTTTATGTATATATAGACATACTGGGTCCAATTCTAAGTAGTACTAGCATACTGTTTATCCTGCTTTTGTATTCTAAAGGAATCAAAATACCATCTGAATAGATGATTTCTGAAGCTAATAAGGTTTGTATAATAGCTTTGTTCCTTAGACCAACCAGTGGCTATAATAATTTTCCTGCATTATTAAAATTGCCTACTTCCTCAGTCCATAGGGGAACACAATCTTGGCTGTGGGGAAGGGTCTGTAGAGTAACAGAGAATGAGGAGCATAACTCTCTCTGGTGAACCAGAGACCTTTTTGAGACCGTCATCCCTCAGTATAACAACAGAGTGACAATCAGCTGTCTTAGCCTGACCACTTTTTTGACTTTTAATAGAATCATTCAGTTTAATTTAATTAATGGAAGTTCGGGTTCGGAGGTATTTGGACTTTAGCTTATTTACAACACACTTAAAATATAAAGTATTATGGAGCCGAGAAAGAAGAAAATGTTGGAACTTCAAAGTTATTCTTTGCATTACAAATAAACTAGAGGGCAATGCATCATTTGAAACCATAAGTGAGATACAGCAGCTCTTGCTGAAAGAGTTTTCTGATCTTCAAATCATTCTTCAGAAAACTTCACAAATGAAAAACAATTGAATCAGTGCCAGGGCAGATTTAGTCTTACAAGGATGAACAGCTATTCCATTATTTTCTTATGGCTTACCATGCTACCAGAGAAAGCAGCTAAGAAGTTTTTAACGCATTTTCTAGTTCACACAATTTATTTTAGCTACTGACTACAATTTTATTATATATAAATGTAGTAATTGTACTGTGACCTCAAACAGTATGATATAACAGTTTGACTTCACTTAGTTCTGGTCTCGGATAAAGTGGACATTGATCTGTTGTGTGGTAATAATTTGACAGAAAAACATGAAACTGCATCAGGAAAACCTGATTCAATATACTCCAGAACTTACATCACAAAGGCATTAGAGTTCTCCTACATAGTAGTAAATGTGTCAGGAAATGCTGTACTGAAGAACGCAGTTTATTACCTCTTTCTTACAGAAGCATGCTTGTCAAGTCCACTGGTTTGGTGACAGGTTGCTACATTCATAAATGATTCAGAGTTCCATATTTTTATATCAATTGTACAGTACTAGAGTTGCTGAACATAGTAGCACAAAGAAAAGTCCATTTGCTTTCAGACTTTACAACCTCATTGTTATCTCCAAATTTCCCACTCAGCCAGACAAGCTGCTAGCTTGATCTATGCCATATGTTGCCACTTTTTTACCAGGTTATGAGCTCTCTGCATGAAAAAATAGTGAAGTGACACCAGATCTGCTATTCTGCTGCACAGAGCTCCATCCCAGTCCAAATCATGAGATTCCTAGATGACTATTCAATTCCTCTCCGAGTTACTACAAACCGTAGGGATTTATTTTTTCCCTACACAAAAATTGGCACCGCACTGTGACTATGCAAGGGTTGACCCAGGTGGCACTTGTTCCTCTTTTGTTTGGCTATATAGACAAGGGTCAGTGTGAACTTTGAGTAACATCTAAGAACTGTGCAAAAGGAGTGTGTCTCTGTGTGTGTATATATATGTCTACAGCATATAAAATAAAGATCAAAAAGGTATTTGTTTTCATGGTTATCACTAGAATGGAAATGTTTCGGCAATCCTGGTACAGCATTCACAATCTTTTTCTCAGTTGTTACTAAGATAATAAACACTAAAAATGCAGAGACGTGCAAAAAATAACTGTCTTGAAACATGATTATCATAGAGCTTAAGTTCTCTAGTCACCTTTCCCAAGGGAAGAATGATTTATTGCTCTCTGTAATATATCTCCCACTTACCAGATTAATATCTTATTTAAATTCACTCTCACCTATCCTTCTGTTCCCTTACCACTCCTCAAAGGTATGAAAAAGAAACAAGATCCACAGTGGAAAAGAAAATACACACTCTGAAACACCCTGAAATGTAAGGAAAAAAACTGTAACAGTACTTGCTAGGAAGCAGTACACAAGTGGTACAATTTGCACCATATAGCTTGACATGCCCTAAGATACACCGAATTTTTGCAACATTTTAAAATTGTCAATAGAGAGTTATTGTCAGCAGGTAGCACTTACCACAATATAGAACCACAGGCTTTTAACGAACATTAGAAGGTAGTAAAATGATGTCAATATCTATATATATTTACTCTCACATAAAGTTACATGCACAGACATACAGTTAACAGACAGGCAGAGGCACATAAAGATTACTTATTTTAACTGCCTACCTCTCTCTACCGAATATGTAAGAAACTGTGAGAAAACATTAGACGTTTGTTCTGTTTGGATCCAGCCCATCTCTTTTAGGCCAAGGCATCCAACCTTAAACAGACTTTGAAAAGAGGCAGGTGACAACAGTGGCAAAGTCCACGACACCTGCTCCCCTCTGCATGCACCCCAGCAATCCCCTTCACACGTGCTGCGAAACTCCTGAGATGTCTGTCCAATTGCTCCAGTAGCAGAAGAGGCAATCGCACTCCCAGCTGCACAGTCAGCCTCAGCTAAACATAAAGGGAATGAAAGCCTAAAGATTTGGTAGTTAACGCTGAGATAGATACCCTGTCGTACAGTAATTCAGAATGGAAAGGACCTTCAGGAGGTCTCCAGTCCAAACTCCTGCTCAAAGCAAGGCCAAAACTGAATTTAGACCAGGTACAATGTCTTATTTTGTTCCTCAAGTTCAAAACCCAAGAAACATCAACAGCATCTTTTTCTGGTTTCTGAATCTGAAATCATTAATTTCAATTTTAGTTAGCAACTGTAGCAATTCTTCAAAAATGAGTGGTATGTTCAACAGCATGTTTTTCCAGAAATAACTACTTCAAGGTTAAACAAGGCTTTAAATCTAAATAATACCATAATCTATAAACCATGTCCCTAAGCGCCACATCTACACATCTTTTAAATATCTCCAGGGGTGGTGACTCGACCACTTCCCTGGGCAGCCCATTCCAATGCTTGACAACCCTTTCGGTGAAGAAATTTTTCCTAATGTCCAACCTAAACCTGCCCTGGTGCAACTTCAGACCATTTCCCCTCTTCCTATCACCAGTTACCAGGGAGAAGAGACCAACACCCACCTCGCTACAGCCTCCTGTCAGGTAGTTGTGGAGAGCAATAAGGTCTCCCCTCGGCCTCCTCTTCTCCAGACTAAACAACCCCCGTTCCCTCAGGTGCTTTTCATCAGCCTTGTGCTCCAGACCCCTCACCAGCTTTGTTGCTCTTCTCTGGACATGTTCCAGCAACACAACATCTTTCTTGTAGTGAGGGGCCCAAAACTGGACACAGTATTTGAGGTGCGGCCTCACCAGTGTCAAGTACAGGGAGACAATCACTTCCCTACTCCTGCTGGCCACACTATTCCTGATAGGAGCCAAAATGCTGTTGGCCCTCTTGGCCACCTGGGCACACTGCTGGCTCATATTCAGCCAGCTGTCAACCAGTACCCCCAGGTCATTTTCCTCTGGGCAGCTCTCCAGCCACTCATCCCCAAGCCTATAGCATTGCATGGAGTTGTTGTGACCCAAGTGCAGGACCCAGCACTTGGCCTTGTTGAACCTCACACAGTTGGCCTCAGCCATCGATCCAGCCTGTCCAGGTCCCTCTGCACAGCCCTCCTCCCCTCGAGTAGATTGACGCTCCTTCCCAATCTGGTGTTGTCTGCAAACTTACTGAGGGTGCACTCAATCCCCTTGTCCAGATCATTGATCAAAATATTAAACAGAACTCGTCCAAATACTTCTTTACATAAAAGGAAGTTAAAGACAAAAGTACTAAAGCATGTACTGCAAAAATATATGGAGTGATTAAGGTATAAAAAATATATATACTTTAAAGTATATGCTTTGAAAAATATCTGTTTAAAAGCAAATGATGAAAGAAAGCCAGTAGGGGAAATAATTAGTGTTAGGCTATGGGAAGGACAACTTGCAACAAGAACTGCTCAAACTTGTTTCACCAAAAAAAATGAAAAACTGTAATTCTTAGGCAGTCCTGAAACCATTCCTCTACAGGGAAGACATAGCATCACTAGGCTACAGAGGCAGGCTCCTTCCTTTTGGTCAGTGTTTCTTGAATTCCTTTCTACATTGTAAAATAGCATTACTGGGAAAGTGAGAAGTGCAGTATGTCCTACATTAGCCTCTGAACTGGTGTTTAGGGCATCCTCCTGGACTGGCAGCTGATACAGTTTGAATCTTTACAAGCTGAGAAGGGCCTCAAATCCACACCCTGAATAACTGCTCAGATTGCACCTGAGGGAAGCACAACCATTTCTCCTCAAAGGCATGCATATATCCCTGTCTTCCAGGGAGAACTCACCTACGGGCAGATGTATACTGCATGCACTATGAAAACACTCATCAGGACATAAAAGCAACAGAAATGTTGTTTCTGGGCCCTGATTTCACATAAATTCACTTAAATCCCATTCTTGTGAAGACTGAGAAATCTTGGGATTGCACCTAAAGGGTTTTATGTGCCTAGTTGTTTCGGGTTTTTTCTATGGGTGTGGGAAAGGAGGAGGTGTCAAAACACCGAGGCAGAGAGTACAGCCCTCACTTAAGGAAAGTACCATTGGTTACTAAGCTCTACAGAGTCTACAGCCCTAGGTCAGCAAAGAAATACAACATAGTATACTATTACAGTGCAAAAAAAGAAAGCTAATATACAGGAGTTGTAAGGAAGAACAAAGGCAGAAGAGAGGGAGGGAGAGATTTCTTTGCACATTTTAGTAATGATTGTGATACCCACTGACAGCTGTCTTAGGCAGGCTAAATGGCAATAGTCCCAGAAGGTAGAGAGCAACTTGGTTTTAGCATTAGACAGCCTAAGTTTCAATAAGGGAAGGCTTTAGGACCCCAGAGTCAACTTTGCTGCCCATTTTATTACCCTAAGCAGGTGGTTTGTTCTGCTAACCATTTTAGCTTCACAGGTTAAAACCAAGAGTCACCACAAGGACAACTTCCTAAGCCTGTATGAAGTTACCCTTTTACCCTGTCCAACCAAGTGGTCATTAAGGCCATAAGTACACATTAATAGACAAATGACAAGACTGTAGGGCTTTGTCCTCAACACATGTGAACTCCGTATCCCTTTCTATCACATACAACCTCACATTGGCACTATTTCTCACATCTTCCCAGCTCCTAACCAATTTCTTCATTAACTTATGCCTTATTAATTCAGAGAAAACTGAATAGTATGCAGGGTAATTGCCAAAAGGCAATCCCACCACCAGCCCGAATACCTGTTAATTTATCAGATAGCTTCCTATTGTGCATTGGAACAACTGTCACTCAACCCCCATTTTTTTTTTGTATTCTTTTTAGAAACTCAGAAATTTTTTTTAGAAACTCAAAAGCTTACAAAACTAGAACCCAGAAATGATCCTCAAAAACAAACTACCCAAGTATTTCTATCAGAACAAGACAAAGAACATGGTAGGAGGAAATACTGGAATAATAAAATCTCTCTTTTATAGCACTCCAGGCAATACTTTTGCATTTTAGTATCATCCAAATTAAAGAAGTTCAAGAGGAACGCCAAGATACTGCTCTACAATTTAAATCAAAGCAATTTCATACTTCTTCTCAAATATCATTTTTCAAAAGTCACAAATTCCAAAAGCAATGCAGTTTCTAATCACCTGCATAATTTAACACTCCTTCTTTGAAACCATAAAAGCATAGGGAGAAACTAAAAATTAACAGATAACTTCTATTACATGCATAAACTAATCAAAGATGAAAACCAAGAAGAATGTCAACAAGTTTGGAAACAAAAAGCAGAAAGCCTTACCTTGAAAAGCAGCTGCATTGCGAGATATTAAAAATTTTAACGTAGCACTTGATGTTTGAAGCACTTGCTGTATATCTTGCTTCACTGCAGCCTGATATCTTTCTTCCATCTTTTTGGTACAGCATGTTGGATTTTTAGAAGTACAGACCTGGAGATCAACACCTTAAGAACAAGATAATTACACTGATTACTACAAAACAGAAGTATGCAATACACAAATACATAGAGAACAGTTACCTAACCAAAATTCTGTGGGACGAGTATGCTTATTACAGTTAATTAATGTCATATAACTTCCCTGACACTGTAATCTTATTCCAGCTGTGAATATTGCTAACTAATGTTGGTAAAATACATTGGCTATGCATTGTACATCATTTAGAATACTGAACTGATGGGCCAGCTCATGGCTGGCACTCTTGTTCTTCTGTACATCTTGGACTGGCAAGAGCGAACTACAGCTAAATACTACAAACACACCAGTGGAAAGCCCATTCATGATAGGAGCAGTCCTAAATTCTAGTCTAATCTTCTCTCTTAGTGTGCCTTTCTCTAATGTCTGCCATTCCCATGTATCTGTCATGCTGATTTGCTACTTCGCTAACAGGTCTGGAAATCCTCCTAGAAAGGAATACCTTTTCAAATTTTGGGCACATGGAAATTTAAGAGGGGCAACTCAGTACTGTTATAACAGCTGTCTGTTTCATTTTTATTTTTTTTGTAACTGGAGCATAACCAAGCATTAAAATACCTTATTCATCTTCTTTGTTACCATGTGGTATTTAAAAACTTTTTTAGACTTTATCTAAACAATACTAAATCTAAAATGAGGAAACAAACATTTCATGAAAGAAGATGTGAGAATTTAAATTATATTAATACAAAACTTAACTGTGCAATCCAAATTCTGTTCTCAGATACACTGTTTCACTGACAGATGTCACAAGATTTCTAGCAAATATATAGTAAGCAACTTTTATTATCTGCTTTGTGGACTAAATTCTAATTCTGTTATTGTGTGTATATGCATCACTCTTTCTTCATTAGGTAAAAAGGGAAGATCATGATCGGAAGGAAAAAAGTAAGAAATTCAAAAGTCAAAACTTAAATCCACATCGCCCTTGCCTCTATACTCGCTTTCAGCTCTTACACCACATCTTTGTACTTAACCTTTTATCTCCCTACCACTAAACATACAAGATTTAACATTTCTTTAAAATCTTTTTTCCCTTATTTTGCTCTGATAAATCATTCTAAGGCACTATGAATATAGTTACGAGGAAAGGGGGGCCTTACACATTTTGCACCCTAAACATTCCATTAGTTATCTTATGTAAATTAGGTGTTTTAAATAATATATTTCAGAAAGCTAAGAAAGAAAAGTTAAGCTTCTGAGGGCTGGGTTGGAACATTCTGGAAGAATGGCAAAATGTTTAAATTCATTATATCAAATTTATGTCCCTTTATCCATGCATTGGTTGAAGCAATCTTAATGAAGGGATTCCTGGCCCTAGAACTTCACTTCGGCTACAAAGCGGGAAAAAATGTTATTATTTGCATACAGCAATCCCAATCCTGAAGCAGGAACCCACTGTGTCATATTAGACAGGTAGAAAAGATCCAGAAGATTCTTTAGAAATCATGTTTAGAAAAGCATGAGACCAGAATGAAACGCGTAAATGATACAGACCATAAAGAAAAAAAAAAGCGAGTTATCAGAGTCCTGGATGAACACTTATCTCTCTGACACTACACAGAAGTAATTTGATTCCCATGGCAAATAAGCAAATTTCCCTTGCTAATTGCAAATAATATGGTCTCTGATCTGCTTCTGGCATCGGTGGTTTCCATCTTCACAATTCCTGGTCCCTCCACCCAAAAACAGGTGTGGAAGGAGGATACACTTGAACCTTCAGTATTAAATACTACAGAATTTCTCTTAATTTTTAGAGGATCTTTTCTGCTTCATGCTTTAGATCAGATGATGTTAAGTTTTCAGGCAAAACTAATTCATTTTAGTGAGAAGTGCTGCTCAGGAATTGATACAATTCTGTATTTACAAAGATAAAAGTTTGACTCCATATACATGAGAGTTTACTGCCCACGGTAAACATGCGTGCCTTGAAACAAATCCATTTCACAGACATAAGTAGCAGTAAATACCATTATATTAAAGGAAAAGCAGTACATACTGTATGAAATCCTACTACCACACAGAATTCACAAATCAGAGATTGCCTTCGTGGTAGCATGCAGAAGTAAGAACGTAACCTCTGGATGTGAAAATGAACCAAGGCAAGTGATATCTTTGTAAATCTCTTTGAAGTAGTTTCCAGCAAGCAGTTTAACATGCAGTGATTAGCACAGCTACACGCCACAGTCCAGGAAGCTGAACACCTTCACTATACCAACAGAAAACTAAAACTCTATTCTAAGGCAGGTATGAATCACTGAACTGCTGTGAGTATTAAGGAATTTTATTTCTTAAGTGTTATACTATTGCTACAAGATATCTTCATCCTCATACAGCTTGATGTTTTTGAAGGCTATTTATCCTCATCATTTATTTAAAAATAGAATGTCCATGTTCCTCAGTATGTACATTTTTACGATTTACAAGCTAAGTAACTTCTCCTGGCCGGCTGCCCTTACAAATCTCTTAGCATGTGAAAATTTATATATGCCATCCTCCAACATTCCGATTCAGCCAAAAAATGAAAATAAAGCTGTGAAATTAAGGTGGTCTATTAAATTACCTATTTATAAGCTACTCTAGTATTTATGTTACGCATGCCAAAGAAAATGGTTAGTGTCTGGCCACATCTGGGATTTAAAACAGGCAAAGCTGGAGCCTGAACAACATGAAAGTTTGTTTTTCTGCAACCTATAGTGGTAGCACAACACTTGTTTAAAAGTTAAATCTTTTTATCAGGGCAGTGGTGATGGCTTCAGCAAACTTTGGTTTTGGAAGGAGATAGCAGGTTACTCAAGGGGATGGGTAAAGAGACCAGATTAGTGCTGCATGACTCAAGAAATGTAGGGACTAAAGCTATGTTAATACTACCTGTTCTAGGGGTGAGTTACGCTGCATGTGTATAAAACACATATAACTTCAGGTGCAATAACTCTAATGCAAAATACGTCTAAGTTGACATTGTTTAAGGAAATAAAACACTGCAAGTTTCTATTAATCCTTTTAAATCCTCTTGCTCGTGATTAGATAGATTTGCTGTCATACTGAGTACTAATTTAAATATTAGCTACAGCAAATGGGAATTTTAAAATACTGTTAAAACAGCAAGCAGCAAACTGGACTAATATACCACCCACCTACAAACAAATTAAAGGGATGATAAATAAAGCCTGCAGTAATATTTACCCATCATCCCAGAAAGGTCTATCCATAGGTATGACACGCAGTTCTCTTTCTCCCTTTTTACTTTTTTTTTGTTCTCAAAGAGGTTATCACACAAAGAATATCACAGTACAAGACAAGACAAGGTATAGTCTGTAGTACAACAGCAGCAATACACCTGACAAGACATCAAGAGAAAAAATGTTTATACTGATAGCAATATTCACAGTATTGCATGATAACAGCCATTTTTCCTTTTTGGTTATTGAATATTGTCTTCTGCTTGTAACAGAAACCAGCTCACTAGTGTTGAAAAAAGGCAGGCAGCTACCTAGTCATGTAACAGACACTGTAAAAGAGAGGAACCATATTATTAAATTGTTTGGACACATCCCAATGCCATACCAGTTTCAGACTCACTCGATTATTTATTCCCCTACATATGTTCTTTAGGTTCTTTTCTGAAAAGGAAAGGTTTTATTCATGTTTGCTTATTTAAAAATAGATTCTTTATTTAATTTTTTTAATTATTTGTGCATATAATTTCTCTTTATTAACCTTCAAACAAACTAGCAGAGAGCTCAAAAAGAAAGAATTAGTCATAAAACCAGATCTATTAGCGTTTGTCTATTAGTCTCACATCAGCAAACCAAGCAGTCTTACAATCTTTTGCAGTACTTGTTTTTTTCTTAAAACTCCAATTCTGCTGTTCCAGGAAAGTCTTTTATCTTCATAAAGAAGTTTCTAGCCAGCATGATTTATGAAGAAAGAGTGCAGGGGAGATGGAGGTCACTTGTGATACTACAGATCTAAGACAGAGATTTTTTAACCCAGATGCATGAATTTTGAGGTGTCTGGTACATCATTATTAACACTGCTGCTCAAACTTACATCTGTTAACTAATATATCTATTAATTTAAGTACAGCTGAATTGGGACTCTACAATGGAAATATCCTGCTAAAAGAATATTTTCGTCCTATAAGACGGTCTCAAGAAATAGAAACTGAACAGTTAGGCACAAATTTATCATTTCATCAATTCATCTAATCTGACTAACATCTGGATTGAACTTCTATGTTACTGAAAACTCTAGGGCTATTTGATATTTTATTATGGGATACGTGTTAAATTCATCTGACCTTGCCCAAAGCCTGTTGTCAAGACACATGCTCAGCACCTACTTAAGAGACTGACACGGAAGCTGACTCAGAACAACCCTGAGCTTGGCTTTCCCTCAAAGCTGCATTAGTTTTATAGGGACAAAACCACCAAACAAATTATTTAATTTCTAGATATCCAGAAGGTAACCCACTGCCCCATCTCAGTTTAAAAAAGGTCTCTCCGCATTTCCTGCAATGTGCTCCTTCAGTTTACCATTAGGGCTGAGATTCCTCATGATGGCTTTGGCTTCCAAACCCTTTTATTCTACCAGACTCTGGATGCAATCATTCTCAACATGCTCCTCTCACTTCCAGTTTCACAAAGCAGACCGAGAACACTGATCCACTCATCTCGTGTACCTCTCTTTCATAAACATTTAATATAATTATAAATTTATATAAAAATACAAATATTTGGGGTTTAGCACAACTCTCAGCAGTTAGCTAAATTGCTTGAACTATTACTGAAGAGCCAGAGTAAAATTTTTGGGTTGCTATCCCTTAGGAAAAAGGATGGCAGCAGCCACAAGGCAAGAAAGACAACACAACAAAAAAACAACTAATGAAGCGACCCTTCAAAGTATGCAGAGTGCTCACTCGAAGCTGATAATTCATCACTTGTGATGCTCCCACTGCTTTTTTTCTGCTTTGAGTTGTGTGCAGAAGGGCAATGCACCGTAATCAGAGTACACACCAGTAGAGAAGAGGGGGTCCCGAATTTTAACCTCGTCAGCACCACAGGGGTGGGATCCCATGAGAATTTCATTCGTAATTTCTTCAGGAAGTACAAATTCTGTTCGGTAATTATTGGTCTGGGCTCTGCCTGGCCCTGGGCACATTTTAGCTGTGGGATGCAGCAGCACTCCCCAGACAGAGTCCTCGCATGTGTGCTGGCCGCGTTTCAGCTCCATCCTGAGCTCCAGGCACTTGATGTACCCCTCCAGCACAGGGGTGAGAAGATTTATCCACACAGGCTACGACGGAGCTGGGGCAGACATCAGCCAGTGGATGAACAGAACTACAGGGTGCTGCCATGCAATTTTCACATAGCCTCTCTACTTCCCCCTCTCTCCCTGTGTAATTTCAGGACTAGTATACACTTTGGTTTAGTCACTACTGTAGCGAAGATTAATTCACTGGTGTTAAAAAGGGGAAAGTGCCACAGTTGTTTAGCTTCTAGCATTGATTAAAGTCAGTGACATTAAATACAGACAGAGAGATCATACTTCTTCCCTGAACTCCTTCCCTGAAAACGTAAAATGTTAAACCGTATATCCTCCTGATTGGCTTTAGGCTGTATGTTTCCTGATCAGAACTAATTTTTGTTCTTTTTGACCTTCATTTGAGAACACATTTATCACAGCAAGGTCATTACATTTAACTCAATTCTATTCCGAGTGCAGAATAAAAAGAGAAAGAAAAGAATGACATGTTTTCCCATTGCTATCTTCACTTGTAACATACACCAATTTGTTTTACTAGCAACATAAAAGCATTCACGTTTTACAGGGCTGAATCAGATTAGTTAGTAAACCTTTAGAGGTTTTTTCTTTTATTTGAAAGGTACAGATTTCTTGAAACTAGAATTTTTCTCAAATTTTACCTAAAAGGGAACAAGTAAAGCATAATTTAGGCAATACGTGACATATTCTAATTTAAGTTAATGCTTCTTAAGATTATTTAGAACTAATTTAATTTGTTCTTTTTCATGTAACCTATTTATTAATTTAATACCAGTTAATACCAGGAAGGTGGACCACAACCGCAGAACTACCTGAGAAGAGTCATTTGCCCACAACTCATCACGCTGAAGAGGAAGATGACCATTAGCTGTATCAAACATTAACTGGGGAATTACAAGGTTTTTGAAACAAAGGAGTGACCTCGGCAAGAAGCAGGAACATTTGTGGCAGCAAGGAGGGATGGTGGAGAGAAAGCAGCAGCTGCCACAGGGGGTCTGTCCCTGCCGGTGGTGTCCCTGGGACACCCCAAACCCCTCCCCAAGGGGTGCCAGCAGCAGCCAGCACCCCGCAGTGGGCTGGCAGAGCGGAGGCAGCACAGAAGGACCCTACTTTGGGGTGCAGGGACACCTCCTCGCTGGGGGGTTAATCGGTGGGGTCTCAGGATCAGCCAGGGTACACACAGAGCTGGGGCAACCATGTCTCCAGCAGCAGGGGTCTGCACCCAGGGGAGCCTTCACAGGCAGTGTGGGAGTTGCATATAACCATGGTGGGGAGAAGGGACTAGGAAGTTTTGGAATTGGAGAAAGGTGCTTAGAAAGTTGCAGGTGTTTAACAACATTTTGTGTCTAGTACTGTGTTCATCTCTTGTATTACCGATACCGATCCTGAATGCGTAATTAACTGATTGCCAAGTGTCTTTAACAAACCAGCAAACCACTTTCATTCTGATTTGCCTTAGACTACTTCTACTGAGCAGTTTTTCCCTTTAAAGTATCACACAGAGCGCTTCGGCTTTTATGACCACAGGTCCCTCTTTAAGGAAGAGGGATTGCTAGAGAGAGACAGGACCTGTTTGACAGAGTAAGAGCAACTTCGCCAAGAGGTTGGCCAACCTGGCAAGGAGGGCTTTGAAACAGGCTTGTCAGGGGGATGTTGGTAACAGTTTGCAAGTCATAAGCATGGGAAGGGAGGTCAGCGGTGGGGAGCACACGTGACCCAGAGATGAGTGCGAGAAGGATAAAGCAGGTTGAAAGGGGGCCCACCTCCAGTGCAGGTACGAGTACAAATGCAATGGTCTCTGGCCCGTTAGGTTGCCTGGTTACACACTACATTCAGTAGAGAAGAAATGGCAAGTGACAAGAAAACGACAGATTAAACAAACATAGACACACAAACACTAAAAAGCAGGTGATAACAGGGACAGTAACAAAGACCAGAACTTGTCAGCCACTGATTGACGGGCTACAAAGGAACTCAGAGCCTTTTCAGAGAGGGCCAGCCTGAACATTGTAATTGATGAGGAATGGGAAACAAGGCCAACCTGAGTATCGTTGGATACTTAGGACTGCAGGAAACTTACTATGTGATATCATAAGGGGCTTGTGGGACTGTAGAAAACTTACTGTGAGATGTTTAGGCTAAGAGCCAAAGGTGGGGAAAAGGTGGGATGAGAAGAGAAACGAGCATGCAAAAACAAGGGGAAAGGGGCGATAAAAGGTGTTGGTCACATGTAAGCAAGGCCAGTTCATACACTTGCTTCACTGAGCACTGCATCTGAGCACCACGGTCTATCCTATCTTCTTAATAAAGCCTTTTCTCTTAACTAACTTTTAAGTATTATTTCACTCTCTGTCTTATTCATGAATACTGCAAGATCTACAAACCAGCAACTGGAGAGACCAGGGACTACGTGCACACTTAGGTGTGGCATTTAGATATATGCCAGAAACAGAAAAGACCTCAGTGTGTTTGTATTTCCCTGGCAAATTTAATCCTGTGTGTGTTTATGTGTGTTTTGTGTAATTCACTAGCAAATTTCAAAACGGAATAGCCATTCAGTAGGAGGCAGCCTACCTCTGCGAAGACTCAGTGTCTGAGCCAGTGCTAGGTAACAAGGCCCAGTCTGGGCAGGAGTACCGGGGAGACAGAGTGACCCACGCTAATATTCATCTGTAGCTGTGGAGAAGCTTGTGAGACAGATGTGCAAGTGCACACAGCTGTTTGCTAGCAAACATGAAGCTGGACTAACCTTACGGAGAGGAGAGCAGGAGGAGATTGGCATAGCAGTTAAGGGGAATCAGTCATGGATATTAGACTGGGAGGCCGCAATGCTGACATTCAAGGGATCCATGAATGCCGGTGTGCTTGTGATTTGGAAAGGGAGAGTGTTTTTTCACTAGTGAACTTCACTAGTGAGCTCTCAGAGTACACACCCAGCGGGGCTTCAGCAGCCAGGAAGAACTTTCAGGAGCAACTTCCAGGAGCAGCACCTGCTGGATTTGGCAGTTCCTATAAACATCCTTAACAACGGGAAACAAACAGGCCAAGCTGGAGCTCTGCACATGCCCGAAAGAACCAGACACAGTTGAAGTAGCTGAGACGTGATGGAACAGCTTGAGCGACCCCTGTGACGCAATGGAGCGTCAGGAAAGATGAGCAGGGAAGAAGGAGGCTGCTCTTCGTGTAGAGGAGCAGGTTAAAGGTGTGGAGCAGCTGGGCTAGTTGATGGTATGCATTGACCCAGGACCAAAGAATTGCCCAGTGAGGATGACACTGCAGTATGAATTTGATACAGTGCAAGGTCAGTGGATAGAGTCTTCTTTAAAGCAAAATCATGGTTCTTATGTGAGACTTTAAACCTCACAACAATTCCTGGAAGCAGAACACAGAGGGATGCAAGCAAACCTGGAGATTTCTGGAGGGGACTAAGAACAAGTTCTTAGATGGGTCAACCAGGTATGGCACTCTTCTTGAACAGAGGAGGACCTAGCCATGGGGAAGGTAATCAATAGCAGCAGCCTTGGCTGTAGGGCCCATGAAATAGTGCAGATCAAGATCCCAAGGGGTGCGAGGAAGGACAGTAGCAGAGTATGGACCCTGGACTTCACGTGTGCATATCTGCTTATTCAGGGAACTGGCAAACGGGATCCTCTGGGATCCAGCACTGAAGGGTGAGGTTGCTCAGAAGAGTTGGCAGGTCTTTAAGAACCATCCTTTGTCCAAGCGGACAGTCCATTCTAACACTCCGGTGGGTAGACTTACCAAGGGACAGGCTTGGGTAAACAGGGAACTCATTACTAAGCTTTGCTGCAAAAAGGATGTAAATGGTAGGTGGAGACATGGGCAGGTTATAAGAGACAATATAGAAACATTGCCCAGGTGCAGAGGAATGGTGTTAGGAAAGCCAAAGCTCGACTGAAGTTGAAAATGGCAAGAGATATCAAGGGCAAAAGCTTGTACCACTATGTGAACAACAGGAACAAAGCAGGAACAGTGGGCCTGCTACTGAAAGGGGTGGGTGATTTAGTGCCCATGGATGCAGATAAGGCTGAGGTACTCACTCCCTTCCTTGCCTCAGTAGTCACCAACAAGCCCAGGCCTCCATGTCTAGAGACAAGCATTAAGTAAGAGAGGAATCAGCAGTAGTGGAAGAGGATTGAGTGGGGGATCTCTTGTGACATCTTGGCCCATACCAGCTCAGGGGACCAGGTGAGATGTGTCCAAAGGTGCCAACAGATCTGTTTGAAGTCATTGTGAGACCATTCCCTGTATTTTGAAAACGCTGTTGACCCAGCGCAAGTCCCCAGTGGCTGAGAAAAAGTAAAAGTTGCACCTACCTTGAAAAGCGCAGGAACGTAACTGAGGGAATTGCAAGCCAGTTGGGTCTCACTTTGTTACCTGTATAGCAGATCTGATATTTCAGTGTTAGACTTCTACATGTCCAGAATTATTTCTAGGTTTGGAAACAAGGTTTGGAGAGTTTGCCATCAACAACATGGCATAATCTTTACAATTCACACTACTCCAGACAATACTGGAGTGGATGAGTACTAAGCTCTTTAATAAACTTATTACACAGTCTAAATACCAAATAATTTAAGAAATAAAAATAACTCTGAAAAGGCTAAAAAAGGAAAACTCCCAACTAGATATATTTTGCTTCTCTTACATCACTATAGTCTTACAGTTTGCTGATCTGTGACTTATTAGAAAGACATTATACAATTTTGTACATTACAGAAGCTTCCGCAATACAACTGCTCAATCTTCAAACTTCAGCACAGCTTGTATACGGGCCCAAATGCCAGCAGGAGATTTACAACTATTCCCTATTATGAAGAACATAAATTTGTCAAGTTTGGAGAGGGTTTTGGTTTGTTTTGTTTTATGAAGTGTTTGAAAACAGTAAAAAACACCTCACTAGCATGTATATAAGATGAGCTGCCTTACCCTGCGAATCTTAGCAGACACTAACTACATACAAATGTTCTCTCTCTGCTTGGAACTTAAGTTTTAAGAGAAAAAACTTGGCAAAGTGTTATTATCAAGCTGCCTCAAACACAAATAACATTGTGTTGCTTATATCATCATTTTAGTCAATGGCTTTGTTGTATAATAAACCATAATTTCACGATCAGAAGTGTGCAGCTAAGCTGTCAAACCAAGCAAAAATTAGAACTTGTGAGTACTATTCTTCATTCTCCTACCAACTCGATATGTCTCTTTCACAAGTAAACACCAGCTTTATTTCTTAGAAGCAATGATCTCCTTTTTCCCATGAAGTTCAGAAAAGCAGATCTTGCACAAAACCTTTGCATCATTTTTCCAATATGTACGATCTTTCAACTACTACATTTTAGTAATTAACAAATAATATTCACGGCATCTGCTCACATGCAGTTCCATATAGGCACAGACATGCATAATACTTGTTTAGCATTAAAATTAAATAACCTAAAGATTAGCTCTATTAACCTAAACTGTGCTTAATATTTTAGACAAATGTTAGGCACTACTTAGCTTTCAAACCTTCTGCACTTTGCCTCTCGTAAAGCAGGAGCTAATATGAAATTTTATTTAGGTTTATTATGGGCTTTAGAATAGCTTCAAGATGACATTTAGACTTTTAGCAAAACTCTAAACCAATAATGAGTATTTGTTTATGGTTTCAGCTGACTCTTCAATATTCTTTTATTCCCCTGATTTTATGGTAAATATTTTTTTTAAGCAGCATCTTTTTAACATGGATATCATTCCCAACCCTAAGGGAACTTTGTTTTATACTTTAAGACTGCTAATCACGTACATATAAAGTACATTTTATTGACCTACTTCTGTTCCAGCTCATTAAACACAGCTGCTTTCAATGGTCAGGAAAAAGTAACCAAATACAGCATGCAAAAGAACCCAACTGACTAAAAATGGAGTGGTTGCTCAAAATCCACAGAGTGCCTTTGTGTTTGTTTCTTTAAAGAGCTACAGAACAAGCAACAGCTTACGGATAATGTTTCAGAAGAGGTTATGTAAACCAGCACGTGAAACAGGTCATTCCACTGCAGTACAACCAATGTTAAAAAACATCACACACTTATTTTCTGTGTTTTCACATCTAAAAATCTTCCTATCTTCCACAAGAATTGTTTTGTCGATAACCAATTATTTTGAAATACAGCGAGAAAACATTTTCTGCTCCAATAAGGAATATTGGCTCTTTTCAGTACCAAACTCTGAAGGCTCTACACTGCAATCTATTTTTAGACAAGATCACAAGACAGCAAGAAGTGAAATAACTTAGTCTGTAATAAATATATATTAACATAAACAGTTACAATATATGAAAGGTTTTGCAACTGAAAAAAAAATCTAGATAGGTGTAGAAAAGACAGTTCAGCAAGAATAAAATGTAATTATTCTGAGGTATAGGTTTACCTATTTCCAGAAGATCTGGAACCAATTTCAAACTTTCATTCATGGTCTCAGCCGTACAAATCCATATTTTCAGTACCTTAAGATAAACAAGTGCTGACAGGATGAGAACGTTAATTGCCAGGAAAAGAAAATACCAGATGTGTGGTAATTTCTGCCTGTCTACTTAGACAAATACTTCCATGAGATCAAATCCCAAAACAGACCTAGGATTGTCACGACAAACAGCCTTTTAAAAGCCAGCACTGCAATGCCATTGGGCCTGCAAGTGGTTGTTCAGACCACTGGTTTATTATAAAATGGATCTGCAACCTGTATCAGTCCTTCTCATGCTTGCCCCTTTGTATCTGTCAATTCATCTTCGCTACAAGCGCCACTCCAGACTTCGCATTAATTGCCATCATTATGATTGCTGTAAAGTACTTCAGCATTGCTAAATAAAAGAGGCAGGGATCAGCCTCCAGCACCTGGCCCTGACTGCCCGCACAGCTGAACCTCACCTCTTTCTGTGGCTCTGTCCTGATGGTGCCGGGATTTCTCTCAATGCAGTGCCCAGGTGCACTTCCGGAGATGGTGCATTCTGCATGATGCTTTCAGAGAACGCCGCAGGCAAGGCTGTAGTGCAGGTTTGGCTCCTTCCAAACATCCTCTATCATCCTCCTACTAGCAAGCACCCTAGTAAGGTACAGGCACCCCTCCATATATACCCACGCTACAGCTCACGGCACAAAGTGTGTGTTCATGTTACACTACACTTCCTGCCTGCAAAAAGCCTTTCTATTTTTAAGACTGCTTGAATTGGGGTGGAAGGGAACCCTAAAAATCCACAGTGCTTTGGCATTACAAGAGCATCATACTGGGTCTAGGGAAGACTCAAGGGCAAACCCCATCTCGTGAGGACAGTCAGCCCCTTCTACTTGATACCAGCCTTAAGCAACGTAGACGTGAGCCAATGTATTCCACTCAGCACAAGAACCAGGAGTTGGTCCCCTGTCCTCTCTTTGGCAGTATGGACACCGCCTTTCAGGTCACCCCAGCCAGATCAAGTCCTAAGGGTACTACTGAGCACTGCTGACTTCCTAGAGAAGTGGAAATATGGGAGATGGAGACAGGGAAGCTGCTACCTAGTTGAGCCCATTTTTTTTGTTGGTTTTAATCTCAAAATATTGTAAGAATTTTTTCACAGTGAACATTTTGTGGATCCAGAGGTGAAATACTACTTGCACACAAAAAAAATCATGTTGTAGGCAACAGGCTTTACAAAAACTTATGTGATATAATGAACGTCAATAACTGATATGACAGAGCAACTCACTTTCCATCTCTGCCTACATCCTTTTCAGGAGATCTGAACATCAGACAAAGAGTGTAACTAGAAGTGCCCCTGCCTGTACACACCAAAAAGAAAAAAAAAAAATTATTGATTTGACTTCAAATGGAACCAAAATCCAAAGTACCTGAATGTAGATCATACTAGAAATGCAAGTTAAAATTCAAAGATAATCTTGAAGTTGCATCAAAGTAATCTGATCTGGATTTTAGACTGACTTCTATTGTTACTTTAAGCTGAATTAGCAAGAATATTTTTAACTTGAATTAACAAAAGAGTATTACACACCAACTTTTTCTGATATTATCTCATCCTTCAAGCATAGTCTGTCTCATTTATTCAATTTCATATTCATAACGATTCTCTATCAAAAAGCCTTTGCAATAAAATTTATACTAATCACAGTCTTCACTCTTTATTATGCTTCTTGTTCTCACAACTGTATATATGACCTCCAAAAGGTTGCTGAAAAGAAGACTAGATTAATTCCCGATGGGAAAAAAAAAACCACCAAAACCAACCCCAAAACAAAACACCAACAACCAAAAAAAACCTGCTGAGAACTTGGAAAAATATCTCCAGCAGTTTTTTTCCACTTCATCGGGAACTGTTTGATTCTACAGTTCCAGCAAACATAACATTTTTCAATAAGCCATGGAATTCAGCTTTTTGGTGCAAACAGAAGCCTGACGGTTTGTTCACTGACATACCTACTAGAAGCCCTTTGTCAAGAAGGCAAGGGTGACTGGTTTAATGTCCATCCTATTCTGCTGTCCTACGGATTTTCTGAGAGAAGGAAATCAGAGAAGAAATCTTATTTGCAACCAAGAGAACAAAGAGAGTTGAGAGCTCCCATTTAATCTGTCTGAAAAATGAGCAACTGAAATTGGCTAAAAGCTCTGCTTTACTAGCGTATATGGGGTAAAAGAGTGGAATTCTTCAAGAAAGTTTTTTAGGTTACAATACCAGAAATTGACCATAGGAAATGAAAATATGAAAAAAAAAAAAAAAGTATTTCGCAGACAATTATTTCTTTAAATAATCCAAGACATATATATATATACACACAAAAATAAAATTAAAAACCCCAAACCTTTGAGGCTTTTTTATACTTAATTCATGCTTTGTATATTGTTTTATTCTCAATACAATGAAAATGGTCTTTTAGGATTTTTAATTATTGAGGTTTTTCTTTACAGTCCCAACAACACCACATTTATCACTCAGAACCAGACTGGAAAAACCAAAGTATTTTTGCAACTAACATTTAAAATCAGCATGAAAGTGATAAATGTTTCAATATAGCATGTGATGGGGCTGAGTATAAGTCTGTACTACAGTTCACAAATCACTGCAACAAAAGACTGAGGACAGTTAGTCAAGTTTCTTCACTGGTAGGAGGTAGCAATAAAAACCTTGGTTTTCTTAAAGATACTAATTTATCTTTAATATTAGTTGCCAATTTCAATGCCATGATATCCCGTGTTACGTGGATAATAACACGAACTCAAATTTGTGGTTCCCATATCCCTCAAGGTCACCTTTGTGCACATATCTTGCCTTTTTGCATACCATGACAGAGATGGGTTTGCTTCTTTAAAGATACAGGAACTACATGCAATTGCTGCAAAAGTAATTATATAAAATAATGCAGTTTTTTAAGCCAACATATATTCAAAATACGGACACATAGCAGTCCCCAAATGAAACAGCATTACAATTTGCATGATTTACTGATATAAGGCTGCTTAGTTTTTATTACCACTAAGAGGAAAAAATATGATTGTGAATGCTACAGTCTTTTATTTTAATATATGCAATGAAAACAAGGCCAATATAAACCAACTTCTTCCCTAATGTTTTACTGGCTGTAGAGGTAGCCTTCCACTGTATACAAACCCATATACCAACTAACATTCCCGCTCTTTCTCAGCTAGTGATCCTTCTCTGTGTAAAAAGCGTGGTTCAGCTTAAGACATTTAAATGAAGGTGTCCTTATACAAGCTAGGTCTAAGGTACCACTAAAATAAAGATATGTAGGCAATACCAATACCATACAGGCAAAGGACCTATGCAGCTCGCTTGGAGGTCAACACCAAACATTTGATACCTGAGTAGCTCCTGGATGTCACTGGCTGCACAGACTGTGCCGTGCAGTTGCCCACAGGGAACATCTCAGATGCCAAAGGTATCCCACCCACCACCCCTCCAGGAAGACACAAGTGTCCCAGGGGTATTGCATCTGCCAGCCCCATGGGGATATTCCAGAGACTCTAGAGAAACTCGAACAGTACCAGATGCCATGCCTACATTTAAGCAACCAAATTAAGCCTTATAAAAGCAGCTTTGACACCTATTTTTACAAGGGGACACCTACAGAAAGTGTTTGTACGTACGTGTGTGTGTGTGTATATTACACACAAACACATTTCTAAGTGCCATCAGAAAAGGTTTTAAAACATTTTTCACTTCTTGCCTCAAAAGAAGGCTTAATGTAGAAGATCAGTAGCAAAAGTGACATTTCTTTCCTCTTCACATTATGTTTCCAGCCTACGAATACCTTTAATCACACCTAAACCTTCCAAAATACTCATTTAATCCCCATTTTCCTGTCATCTCCAATTCTGAATAGATTTTACTGCTCGCAATTATTTGTTTCGTGTACCTCTGAGATCAAAGCTTCTCAGAGCAAGAACTCTGGCGCTTGTATTCGGCTCCTGGAGGGCTGGTGTTTTCCGGGCTGCCCGCAGCAATGCAATTCCTTCAAAGAGCAAAGGGCTGCTGACCAGGCAGCCGTACCGCGCTGCCCGCTGCCCGTTGCGCACAGGGGCAGCAGAGGAGAAAGGAATTCTTTTGTTACTCTCATAATTCAAAACCGGCTTTTGCTTCAGGAACAGGAAACACAGAAAAGTCAAAAGAAGAAAATGAGAGTGGTGTTACAAAAATATTAGAGAGGAAGGAAGGAAATCAGGGAGCAGGGCAGAAGAAACATACATCAGGTACCAGAGTTCTTTCCTCTTGAGGCAACACATTTCTTCCCTATCCCCACTATACAAGTGAATGTATGGCATCAAAATAGATGACAATGGCAGAGAAAGTGTAATAGTTACTACGGAATGAGAAGAACATAGACAAACTGATACCGCATCATTCATACGCATGTTATTCACACAAATAAACACCACAAAAAATTTAAGTCTCTGACAGGGCTTTGACTCAGATTTCACTTTCCAGGCATCTTCATTTGCACAGTATCTACTCAGGCTTTCCTATTAAAGTGTTTATTTTTAGTGAAGACAGTAATAAAATCTTCAGCTAAGGACAATGTAAGAAGACAACGCATATTGTCAAATGTACCAATAACCTCAACATAGTACTTTCATTTATAAACTGCACACTGCAATTTTAAGTGTGTTAAGTATAGGGTTATCTGTTATGTTTAACATTAGAGCCATAAAAAAGCTGTATTTTGAAGTGATTCATTTAGGAACATAGTATGCCTTATCTCAGCTTGCAGAGTTAAGAAAAACTACACAGGTTACCACAAAAAAAAGGAAGAGGCCATTGACATTCTGAAGCGAGGGGGGTGTCAATTTCAGCTTCTGTTGCACTGAGAGTCATTTTCTGTAAGGAAAGCATTGACTCACGTTTACTAGTTAACTTGTTGCTTAAACATGAACACACTCTACACTAAGTGTATCAAAAACCCCCAACTATTTTCCAACCCTATACCCCTGACCATGAAAGTATCTGCATTTTAATTTTGTGATTAGCACCACTGAAATCAACTGAGGTTCTCAGGAGGCTGGAAACAACCCCCAAATCTCAGAAAGGCACGTCTTATTACATACATGCTTTGTCACGTCATTTGGTACGCGCTTAAAAAGAAAAAAAAAAGTTTCAACGTTGATACAAACGCTAGGATGTACTCAAATCGCCATTACTCAAACATTACCTTTCCGGGAATTTTACTCAGTTCCAGCTATCGGCAGGCACCCAGCAGAGACATGGGGCAGCCCCACCGCTTGCAGCGGTGCAGACCCCTCTCGCTCCACACGGCAGTAACTCCGCCAGCCCGCCCGCAGCGGGGTGGCTCCCCCCTTCCCGCCAGGGTTTGCGCTGGCTCCGAGGGCGGCCGAAAGCCGGGTGGC
>NW_009260687.1:91254-92470 GCF_000687185.1 Egretta garzetta
GGTGCCTTCGCGCCGCCCCATCGGGGCTTGGAGGCGGGCACGACCCCTTTTTGGGGAGGGGAGGAGACCCCACGTACAGCCGGGTGGTTGGGGGGGGACGGCGTGGGGAGGGGAGACCTGCAGGGAAAAGCGGCGGTGCACCGGTACGTAAGCAGTGGCCCCTCCAAAAAGCATCAAAACAGAGAGACTAAAAACAATTCGTAGTGCTTGTAGGATCTACTCGCGGTGGGCTTTACAAACTGGCGGCAACGCACACCATTCAGTTTGGCTTCAAACGCCAAACTTTCGCTTTTCTGACAAAAGCCTCCAAGAATTCCGCTATCTTCAAGAGGTCTTAAAAAATTTCAGTTTTCTTCGGCAAAAGTGACGAAGGACCAATTTACAAAACCCTCTCATGCCTACGAGCTGAAGTCCTATGGTATCTGTCAGAGCGGCCGAGGAAGCCGCTGGGACTCGTCAGGTTATCCTTTAAATAACTTCCTTGACGCGAGTTAAGAATCCCCTCCATTGCACAGATTTAAAGGGCACACCTTACCCCTCATAGCTGGAAATTGTTACTAGTCCGTTTTGAAGCTGGTGGTGGTCATTCAGCGCTGAACAGCGTTAGTCTCGCCCAGCTTTCACTTAAAAATAAATCTTTCATCTGCGGCAGCAATTTCAACACAGGACTGCAAGAATAGTTCTAAACGTGAATTATTCTATGCATCCATTTGAATAGGGGAAACAAATTGACACGTGAGTTATTAAAACTTGCGCGAGAGATGGACCATATCTCTGCTGAGCAAAGCAATAAAAGAATGGCATTACATTAACATCATCCAGTCTACTGAGTGACAACTCAGTTCGTAAGCAGCAGACAGGACTAGTATTTCCCTTCTTTGAATCATCTATACCCCTGGATTTGGCAACTTCCTTCTGTCAGCAAGTTCCAAAATATATTACACGAAATGTCCTTTAATAGAATTTGTTCTACTGTTCTCATACTGTTGATGTATAAAGAGTGAACACAGATGACAGCTTAAAATCTTCTCGATAAAGCAAACTACAGCAAAAGACATTTTAGGCCCTTCGTGAGGGAAAAGAGGGGAAAACAGAGCAGTGAGTCCCACTGCAAATAAAAAGATCTGTTTTAGATAAAAAAATAGAAATAACAAAAAAATGCAATACCTTGTATGGAAGCTGGCAGTAGGCAGTGGACCCCTTGCCAGCCAGTAAA
>NW_009260687.1:92491-100013 GCF_000687185.1 Egretta garzetta
ATGGGACACTTATTTTTAAATTCTGAAAAATATCTCTGGGGAAAACAATCCGAATATGGGAGCCAGGAAATGTAAGATCTTACTCAGCAGCTTGAAGATGGCAGGGCAAGTTCTGGGAATCATGAAATGCCAACCTCAACACCTACTACAAGATGAGCAGCACTCACAATAAACAGGAAAATAAAGTATTAGGAGACAGGGGAAAAAATTCTTGCAGACTAAGAAATACAGGCAAGTACTCCTACTTAAAAAAAAAAAAAAAGTAAGTTTCTCATTTGCCAACAGCAACAGATGATGTTGGAAAAACTCTTAAACCCCATAGCTTTAAATTGAATCAGTACTTCCCCCCCATCCTCCACCAGTAGCGATTCAGAGAAACCTCTACCCTCCAATTCTACAGGCTAAGAGAAAAAGGGAGCTTTTTGGAAAGGAATTGAAAATACCTGTTTTAACTAGCTCTTTCGAGATGAGGAAGATTCCAGTTTAATCCAAAACATGAGGTGGGGATTCTTTGCTTGTTTGTTGGGGGTGTTGGTTTTTTGGTTTGGTGGGGGTTTTTTTGTTTTGGTTTGGGTTTTTGGTTTTTTTGGGGGGAGGGAATGTTTGTTTGGGGTTTTTTTAATACCTTTAGCATAGGGACTGTGAAATAATTAATTTTTACTTAATTATGAGATTGAATTTAATTTTCTTGCAGGTTTTATGCTTCAAAGCTTCCCCAATTTTAGTGTTAAAATGTATGTTTTAGCTAACGATTTTAATGAATCAAATGTTATGGAAAAGGTGTCTGTATATTTGCAACCATATGCAGAAGAAAGGGACCTCTCTCATTTTAACACTAGAGAAAAAAAAAATGTATATACGATGAGAGAACATTAACATTGGCTACACTTGTCTCTTTTCTTGATCAAAGCCTTGACACATGCCCCTGGTGGCTCCTCATGGGTATCTAGCTGTCAGCTCCAGATGACTAAAGAATATCACTTCCACAAATTCTCCCTTTACCTCCTTTTCTAAATCATCAAGAACAATACCACTGTATCACCTGAAATGCTGGCTCAATGCCCAAAGAGATTATACCTCAACTCACCCCTCTGAATCACATCAAGCTCAAATGAAACTTTCAGTTTGGCTGTGCCATCTTGCCTGTTTTGTCCTTTCAGAGGGCTACTACAGAAATAAGCTTTCTGACCTGTCACTTTGACCACATCCACTTTTCTCACATTCTTTGTTGTGTCAGACACAAGTTGCTTGGCTTTGGTTGCATATCCCTTTTCTGTTCCCATCTCAGGATGCAAAGGGGAGTTTCCAGTTCCAGAAGACTACAGCACCTGTCTCCATCTACAACATCCCAAATGATAAAATACTTCATGCTATCTCCTATTTTGTCTCTTATATCTGAAAGTAGTTCAAACATCCATTAAGCTACCTCATTCTTCTAAGTCGTTCTTCAAAGCTTTCTTTACTATGAGTGTTTTAACTATTATTTTTTATATGTGTCACTGCAATTAAGGAAGTTTTTCATTAAGAACATGGACTGTTGCGTTGACTACCATGTTCACATCATGTTCCAGTGGCAAATTCTACCCATCTGTTTCTGGTTTAACATGCTCTCTGTAAGCTCTTGGTTCTGATAATATCTTTTTGCTTTTTATACAGCTTTGAACAGAGCAGGGAAGCTAGCACTCAAATGGAGCTCCTTAAAGTTACAGCAACTGCACAAGAGGGGAAGAAAAGAACAATAGACCAGCAACTTTTTCTTCAGATATACAGAACCATTCTATAGTTACTAAGTGTAAAAAAAAAAAAAAAAAAACAAAAACAAAAGTCCTCTGATTTTAGGTTGAGATAAGAAAGCTAGTAAACTAGGACTAAAAGCTATGCAGCATTTGGATTCATAACACTACCACACTCTGTTACCAGTGACCCCATAAACTTACAGTGGAGGCCAGTAAAACTTCACACACAACTCGTAAGTTTCACTCATTCACTCATCTAAGAGCCCATTAACTGATGCTGAAAAAGAGTTGGCAGTGGTATTACAAAAGTTTGACCTGTTTTGGAGATAAATTCTCCGAGAGTGCTTATTTTTCTTTTTTAAAAAAGTATTGTGAATTTTAACTGAAAATCTTTATGAAATCTTAATGAGAAAACAGTATTTTGTTTCACGCTGGCAACTACAAAGAATTGTCAGCTGAGACCTCGGGTAGGGACAGATGAGTGAATGCTGGAGAAGTAGTTGCAGGCCACAGAGGAATATCACAGACCATCAGCATTGCCTACTCCCGCCCCCGAGTGCATAAGAAATGCTGTTCTACCATTATTCTATATTCCATTCTAAATTTCAGTTGCCGCTTCCCCCAGTGCATTACAGCCCTAGCATCCCAATTCTCTGCCTCTGTGTAACTCCTCATGTCATCTTCATCTTCCCTGGTGAAATTGGCAAACCACTGTCTGCCAAAAAACCACTGCCAGACATGAGAAGCATTATTGCTCGTGCCACTACCTGCTAACTGTGTCTGTTACACAGACCAACTAGGTTTGCTCCCACTGGTCTTCAGCAACAACTGTTCTGCTGCTGGAAGCCACCCCGCACTCTGCTGTCCCCATCATCCGGAAGCCACTCTGGGACAGACCGGGGGACAGCCCCCCCATCCAGGGAAAGGGTCCCCTCCCCAGTTATATTGCTCAAAGGCTTACAATGCTGCCTTTTCCTTAAAGGAAAAAGGTTTTAAAAATGCAGACATTGCACCCTGCCTGCATAGAGTGAGCTTTGGTTCTTGACAGTAATTCCAAGTTCAAGCATTCACTTCAGAATGTACCCAGAATGTAATTGCACATAAATTTCCACAAAGGTTTTATTTATTTAATAATTTATACTTCAAGCACAGCTCAGCAGTGAGCCATTTACTTTGAAAAGTATTTCTTACGACTAGGTACGCTGTTTCCATGGAGACTTCCTCAGATACTCTAGTGTGAACATTCTTAATCTCTTGCTGTCTCTTCATTAATATCACTTGTCTTCCTTGCAGGATAGTTAACTCAGGCCTGTACAATTAAAACTTTACCAGAAAGAACACCTAAGAGGGAATGCCCAGTAGAGGAGACTGCAGCAAAACAAAGCAGCAACTTCAACAAAGTACTAACACGTGACACAGAGGAAGAATCTGTTGTGTAATTGGAATAAGTACGGCTCTGCCACCTGATCATAATATGAAAGAAATCTACAGTTGATATCAGTTTCAGGTTAGCATCATCAGTATTAAAAAAAGCCAGACTTCTGCTTATATTTAAATACTCATCTTTGAAGCATTGACAAAAGGTCACCACCAGTTTTGGTCATCTCTACACACAGAATACATAGGCAGAAAAATTCCCTACATTCTACAAAGGGACAGTTGTTCACATTTTATAAACTCAAATTCAAGTTTCATCATGCCTAGAGTTGCAAATTTCCCTTAGTCTGTATCCGATACTCAGTATTTTTTTCTTCATCAGAACAATGATGCCCCAGGAGGCCCTGAAATCAGAAACTGTTTGTTCAACACATGGACCAGGCACCACCTTTGTAAGTTAGCAGGTAAGTCAATATGCACACATATAGACGCTCCTACTGTAAATGGAATGACTCACAACTTCTGTTACTACGGTAAATTTCAAATGTCTCAGTTTTGCCTTGCAATTACATGTGTAAATCTTACCTATACAAGCTCCACAGTAAGTAACAAGCTGGAGCCACATTTATTCTACTTAGAACAACAGTAAAAGAGTGAAAAAAATATGCCTCTCAGGACATTCCACTAGGACAATAAAATGCAGGTTATAGCACCTTTCAGAACTCCAGACCCCACCTTACAGTAGTGTGCCACTTCTACTAGTCATATGCAGTCTTACAAACTGATATTCAAAGATAAAAGGTGTCTATGTTTTCTTCCTTTGTGCTCCTTCAGCCCTTAATATACAGCTACCCTGATCAGCAAAGTTTAAAGATGCTGTGTTTGCCCATAGTGTTATTTCAGTCCTCACAGAAAAAGTTTACCCAGAGAGGTACAACCCTTGTTAGCGTTTCCCTTCAGCTCTCATATTTTTAAAAGTGTGGGTTATTGTCCATAGAACAGAATTGAAAATGATCCTGCCACAGCTCTCAAATTTAATTCTTCACTGAGTTTTGCCCTTAGGGATCAACTTTTTATTTCTTCTTAACTTTTCTCCACAGAGTCCTAGTTCCCAATTCATGTGCTGTAATCCAGGCAGTTGTTATAAGTGCATGTTTC
The DNA here is from genome assembly GCF_000687185.1 of Egretta garzetta. Lineage (NCBI taxonomy): Eukaryota > Metazoa > Chordata > Aves > Pelecaniformes > Ardeidae > Egretta > Egretta garzetta. The sequence goes on from NW_009260687.1 coordinate 96,763, forward strand.
ACTGGCACGAAATCCAGAATTTGGTCATTGAAAAATCAGGGCAAACCAAGGCACTCCTAAAAGTCAGTAAGGGCTTATGTTTCCATCAGTCCTAGGTCCATCCCTCCTAGGCACTTATCTTTAGATCATTAGTAGCTACATGCTGCCAGTGTTGAGCAGGTGACCTACCTCACCATTAGGTCCCACCTGAATCGACAAACTAAGTGAAAGAATGCCTACCAAATCTTGAGTTCAGACCAAAAGGCAGTAATTTGGTCATACCTTATGTAAAAGAGTATCAAAGAAAATTAATGCAGACACCTCGTTTTCTTTAATACCATTAGCACATTCAAGATGCAAGTAACTGGCTGACTCTAGCTGCTTGACATTCAAAATTTCCACACCTCTCCCAGGTGAACATGTGAGATATTAATGCATTTTTAAAGTGATAGGGCTACGCAATAAAGTCTCTGAGATTATCCCAAGATGCACTGTAACAGTTGTAGCAACTGGTCTGGGGGAGGGCAGGACCTCAGTCTACCAAGTTGGGGTACTGGAAGGAAGGAGTACTGGGCTTCGATATCTTTTTAAAGATGATCAAGTATTTCATCTTAAAATGCTAGCACTGATTGCTTTCTGCATTATAAATCATAGAAACATTTAGGTTGGAAAACACCTTTAAGATCATCAAGTCCAACCATCAACCTAACACTGCCAAGTCCACCACTACACCACAGAATCATAGAATCATAGAATGTTTTGGGTTGGAAGGGACCCCTAGAGGTCATCTAGTCCAACCCCCCATGTCCCTAAGCACCTTGCCTACCCATCTTTTAAATACCTCCAGGGATGGGGACTCGACCACTTCCCTGGGCAGCCCGTTTCAATGCCTGACAACCCCTTCTGTGAAGAATTTTTTCCTAATATCTAATCTAAATCCCTCCTGGTGCAATTTGAGGCAAAATACAGCCATAACTTCCTACTGAATGGCTGTTGAACCTCCCTAACTGCATCACATGCTTTTTTAACAGATCACTCTATATTTAGCAAGATGAAATTTCCATCAGTACACAAAACCTTTCTGAACTTGGGAATGAAATTCACAACACAAAAAGTCAATTTCCAACCTTATGTTTCATATAAAAAAAAAAAAATCACACTGTGTAATGATGTTAACGTCTATCTGCCCATAATAACTTGTTAACAGGTATTTCTCTTGTGTTATAGGTATAAGAGAAATGCCACAGTTACATAAAAAGGTTCAAGTGGAAATTGGATTACTTTGGATACCAAAGCCAACCACCACACAACAACGTTTCACAAATTCTGCTGCCCCTGAACTACTTGTGGAGCTGTACTTGAAGTTTACATCCCACTTTGTATTAAACAGATAAATGAAACTAGTGTATGGAAACATTTAGCCCCAGGTCCTCATGAAAAAAACCAAAACCAAAACAACCAAAAAACCAAAAAGGTGCTTAAGGAGATACTTAGACACCATCACTTTTCATACCACATCTTACTGCCACCCAAAGAAACTACATTTACTCTTACATAGGAACAAAAGCTTTTACAAACTGGAACCAAACTGCTCCCCGTTAATAAGCTGACTAGTCTTAGCTCAAGGCATATCCTGGATGAGGATCTTCAATTTGTGGAGTTTTTCTGTCTCACCAATAGTATTAACATATATTTCATGGAAACCATGTATTACATGTGAGTGACTTAAAAGTCCACTGTAGGAACAAGAGTTAAACATTGCAGCACGTAAATACTTTGAGAGATTAGCCTGCTGTTATCCACTGACTGCTCCATAGCACTATAAGGACAATACAAGCATGTAAGTTTAATCTTGGTACGTAGTACTATATGGTTTCAGTAGAATTTATGAACACTTAATACCTTAAATAATAGAAATATTAGGAGTAACTAGGCAAAAAATGAAGAAAGTACATATTTGGAATGTGTTTCATAGATTTAGAGGAAAAGCTAAGGCAGTTCTCTGGTAAATACTGTACCTCTAACTACATTCCAGCCCTGCCTTCAAGTGCAGCTCTTATGACTTTACTATAAAAAATTAGTTCAAAAATATTAATTTTAAAAGCAAAAGAAAAAAATATATGAGACTGGGTGTTGGAATGATGCCTTTTTTTAGGCTTCATTTTGCTAGGATATATTGTTTGATGAGACACTGCTAGGATAGCATGATGCTAGGCAGCAATCAAAACTGACATACAAATTCTGATCAGCAGGGCTATTTTTGTTCTTCTGTCCCCTCCAGGAGACAGAAGGAAACAAAAATGAAGGGTGATGGTAAGGAATTTTGTTTGCACATTGCAAAGGCCACACACACACCCCCCCACACCCCCACCCCTACCCCTTTTCTCAGTCCCAAACAGAACTTCATCAGCACATACCATTCAACTCTGTAGAAACAAAATGCTACACAGACTGCACTCGCATCTAGCTTTGGGTCACTACATGATTTCATTGGCCTGGGTCTTGCCAAGCTGCTCTCTAGCTCACTCTGATTCAGAAGGCTAAGCTGTACCTGCAAGGCTGATTATCCATGATTTAGTCCTGCAGCGCTGTTCCCACCATAAGCTACGGAAGTTTCAAGAACCAAGCATGGTAATACAATCTGCATGAGAAAAAAGGCACGGAGGAAAACAGGAACTTAGAGTACCTACAGTACTTCAGGATGGCAGAATACAAATATTTCAGTTAAAAACAGACAAATGGTAGTTTTCCAATGGGGAACACAACCCCATTGGGGGGGGGGGGGGGGGGGATTCTCTTTTTTTTTTTTCTCATAGAAAACTCAGGGAAGAATGTTGCATCTCTCCAATCATATTTTTGGGGGCCAAAAAGTTGGAAAGAGTCATCACTGGAAATTTCTCATCTTTTTTCTACACATTCATCCAAAGCTTTCTCCAGACTTCTAGGACTAGCACTTTATAGAAAGTTGTCCATCCTATTCAAGTCTTGTGTTTATTAAATGTTCCTGCAAGGTCTGAAATGACAGCTAATCAGCACCTGCTCCTCTGTTCAGAAGTTATCATCTTGCTCCATCAAAACTCCACTGCCCACGAAATCCTTTATTTTGAAGTCTAAACAAAAGCACTTCCCTTTTTAAGTACAGAAGCAGTTGTGTGAGTCAGTTTAAAGATTGTCTACATGGTATTTGCTCATCTCTGCCTCTTTTCCAGCAATGGATTCTTTGACTATTCCACCCTCTCCTTTTTTTGGTCAGGAGAGCTGTCATCTGTCTT
>NW_009260687.1:100080-118485 GCF_000687185.1 Egretta garzetta
GAAATGACACTTTGCAAGGGAGCCTCTTATATTTTGTCTTAAGCTAGACAGGAATACTGGAGTTTACACAAGAAGGGTATTTACATAGTGGCTTAACATGCAAGTTGGAAGTGTCTGGCTATTTTCTAAGTTTCTGATTATGATTTTCTTTTTAAATTTCTGACTAGTTCAATACAGCTAGAACTGAATTAACTTCTTTTGGCATTATGTATAGTGACAGCTGCAAAGCATTGGAGCCACCAACTGTTCAAACATGGCAACAGCTACCTAACTTCTATTCCAGAGTAGTTTATACAAAAAACAATGTGCAAAGTTCTGTCACCACTGAGTTTCCGTCATTACTTAAGACGCAATATTATCATATTTATCCTATTAAAATTCTGAAAACTTTGTATTTGATTTAAAAAAATGTATATTTATCTCAAATTATTGTATTGCCACCTCTAAAGACGTGACACAAACTTAATACCCTAGAAGCTCTTCCAGTTCTCCCTTCAATTAGACACTCAAATTATTAAGACAGTTACTGATAGAGGTATACAGCAGATACAGTTCCTTATGCACCAGTTCCTAAGTTTATAGAAGCCTTTTATAAAGAATGTTACACATTTATCACTGCAAACAATTATATCCATAATTTTCAAACACTTAATGGAAGTCAATAAATTAATCAGCAAAATCAAAACAGAGTCACTTCAGAGCATACTGGTAAAAAACCCCACATGTTCTGCTCAAACTATATCTCGACACAATTGCCAGGAATTTTTCTTAATTTTTAAAGTTTATCTTGAACTTCTATCTTCAAATCAAGATATGTATTCTTTCCCCCTATTTCATTTCCTCACAGTGCCTACTTTAACCATAAATTCCTGTCATTGAGGGGTACCACCTCAGTTGAGGCAGCCAAATGTCTCAGCTGTTCCAAGCTCTGCCATTCTGTGGAGTTGAATGCACCATTAGCAAGCTTGCTGATGATACCAGACTGGGAGGTGCGGTTGACTCTCCTGAGGGACAGGAGGCCTTGCAGAGGGATCTAGATAGATTGGAGTATTGGGCTGTCATAAATGGCCCGAAATTTAACAAGTCCAAACACCAGATTCTGCATCTGGTATAAACTGGGAGAGGAGAGGCTGGAGAGCAGCCCTGCAGAAAGGGATCTGGGGGTGCTGGTTGGCAGCAGGCGTCAGCTGTGTGCCCTGGCAGCCAGGAGGGCAAACCCCATCCCAGGGTGCATCAAACACAGCATCCCCAGCCAGTCAAAAGCAGTGATTGTCCCACTGTATTCAGCATTGGTGAGGCCTCCCCTGGAGTACTGTTTGCAGTTCTGGGCCCCACAATTTGAGGTACTCAAATGCGTCCAGAGGAGGGCAACAAAGCTGGTGATGGGGCTGGAAGGCATGTCCTGAGAGGAGCATCTGAAGACCTCATAGACTTGTCTAGTTTGGAGAAAAGGAGGCTGAAGGGCGACCTCCTTGCTCTCTGCAGCTTCTTGAGGAGGGGAAGTGGAGAGGGAGGTGCTGAGCTCTTCTGCCTGGGATCCAGTGACAGGACACGTGGGAATGGTTCAAAGCTGCACCAGGGGAGGGTTAGACTAGACATTAGGAAACATTTCTTTACCAAGAGGATGGTCAGATGCTGAAACAGGCTTCCTAGAGAGGTAGTAAATGCCCCAAGCCTGTCAGTGGACAATGCCCTTAACATGCATTAACTTTTTGAAGTGGTCAGGCAGTTGGACTGGATGATCATTGTAGGTCCTTTCCATCTGAACTGTTCTATTTTCACCTGAATACAATCAGCACAAGTGAAGGAACACCTGGACAATGCGAGCTTTTAAGCTTATTGAGCATTTTAACCCATGTACAACAGTATCTACTACTAATTTCAATTTGCAAAACATCATGGAACAAGCTGAGTTGATATTACAGCACTGCAGTCTTGAGGTAGCAGGCATGACAACAAATAAACTACAGAAGCAAGCTACTGGGTGAGTCAACCATACAGCTCAATTATGAGAAGCCCAGAACTTCTCACAAACCAGCTCAGTTTTACTTCATCTTAACAAAACATTGCACTCAGTACTATGAGGTAATAGCTCAAGCATCTAAGAGAATTATTATAAATACAACAGGCAGACTCCACAGCAAGGAGAAATGTCTTACTAGATCAGCTATGAGAAGTTTCATGACACAAACCTTGCTTCAGATATTTAAGCCATCCTAGCTCTGTTACTATTGTATGACCACCTGATGGAGAAATAAGACTCCCTCACAAGCATATAAGAAGGGCTGTGGCAAGGTCATACTACAGCTCTGTTCACTCAGTATCACAACTGTAATAGCAGATCCCTAGGGAAGAATATAACTTTCCCCCTCCATGTCCTTCCAACCATGTGTGTCTTCAGAACTACTTGAACTACTGATCACACTTTCTTTAAACATCTCTTACCCCCAACCCCTAATTTTGTCCAGTTACACCCCCCACCACACTTGGGCATTTTTTCATGTTTGCAATCCAGCTAAAGCAGAAAAGCTCACCCTGCCAGTATTTCAGGATTTCAAAAAGAGGAATAAATCTTATGTACTTCCAGGTTCAGCACCTGCACTGTTCAGAGCTGACTTTAGTCAGGAGAAAATGCATTCAAGCAAAAAATCCAGTTTCTTCCCCTTCTGAACAACCTGGTTTTCCTAGAAAAATTTAGTTTCATAGACACCACCAATGAGAATCAGGGATTACACATGAAATGCTGATGTTTTGTCAGGCTACAGCGATTCCTTCTCTGTTTCCTGATCATTTAGCATCAGATAGCAGATAGCATGCAGGAAGCCATTTTACTAACGAACCTGTTCTTTGCCCTACATTGTGTGGACATAAATATATCCTAGCCTTTGTGTATTAGTAGCATTCCTTATATGCATATATTTACACACACGATAGCTATATATACACCTATACAAGAGAGAAAAAGTACAGACTAGGGAAACAAGAAGCAGCTGTGAAGAACGAACATTTCCTGAATTTCGAAGAAACTAGGAAAGCTCCTGGTTTGTTTACAACACATTGCTCAGGCCCATCAAGGACAAAGAAGTAATGTCATTTGTGTGCATAGTTTTTGACCATGTATACTCAGGGAAAGGCTAGCCCTGAAAAAAAGGGAAATCAGAGAAATTGCAAGTATCTTTATTAAATGCCTCCCCAAAGAGTTCCTTGGAATCCACAGTATTTATTAAAATTCTGACTAATGTACAGCAACTTTAAACTAACATTTTAATATTACTAAGCAATGCTATAAAACTTTATTAATTATCTATACACAAAGAGTGGGATGGATAGCTATAAGTAAGGGGAACAACATTAGCACTTCTTGCAATAACAAATTCTAACTCTGGAGAAGCATAGTTGTGGTATGATTATAAGAACAAAAATATAGTACGAAATGTTAGCAGTGCCTAGGTCTAATAATTTAATCCACTTGAAGCTAATTGAAGGTGAACTTCCAAAGTTATATTTGAATTTAAAAACAGCACTCCCAGCATCTTAAAAACAGACAAAAACAAAAACCCAAACATAGCAGTGAGTGAGATTCTCTACCTACATCCTTCAACCTCAATCCTAGAATCCTAAAGTCACAACCTATGTGGAAGAGATATATGTATCTCTACCAAAAAATTTAAAAAGTCTGCGACTCCATACAGTGGAGGTACATACAAGACCTTCCAATCTACAGCTTTGACTCCTGTTACTCATACTGTTGTACAAGTTCTATATATGAACACAAAGCCACCTGCTCAAAGTACTGGGCAACCTGTGATTGGAATGTGACAATTTGGCAGCTATGAAGTAAAAGCTATCTATTGAACATTTCATCAAAAGGATTGATCAGCTCAGAATTAACTCAGTTCCATTAAATACAATTAGGTCTATTACAGCAAATGTTATCTGCATCTTTTTAAGTTCATCTTCATTAATCAGAGCGTAGTTTTGGAACTATGTATCAAAAAAGCATCTGTTTTGTCAAAGTCCAAGTGTTTAATCTGTGAGATCTCAGAGTATCTCTGAGTTCATTCCTGGTATCCCTGGACATATTAGCTGGGAAGATTGGAAGCTCCAAGGGCAGTCAGGTTGGAAGCAACAAGACACCAGTCAGTTGTGATTTTACTCACTTATTAAGATGCCTTCATTTAGGCAGCCGAGCATCACTTCTAGGTCTGAAGACCTAATGTACATTTTTCTAGAGGTTGTTCAGCAACACAAGAAATGCGACAGGTAATCCTCTTCATCAACACTCCCGTGCTTGACACATTGCCTCCAAGTTATCTTTTTTTGCTTACCCTGTAATTCATTTTTCTTCTTAAGACAGTGCTACAACATTTCATTGCACTTGCACACAACAAAAAAAGTACTGATCCTTAATACTCCTTCCACATTTGTCCAAGAAGTATGCTTAATATTCTGGTATTTTAGGCAGAAAGTCTCCTTTTACATTAGTGTCACAGTGGACTGGAAAACTTACAAACCTAACAAAGTCAAGGAAGACTGGTACAAATGTTGCACTTTCAAATTTGTTGGCAGATCTCAGAAAAGAAGCCCGAGAACTCTTCGCAAAAGGCAAACGTAACCCTGACACTAGAACTGACTGACCAGGTCAGTCAGGATTATCAATGTCTATATCCTTACAATTCATGAAACACTTAGAATAAGGTACGCACAAACTTCCCAACTATAAATGGGGAGCACACCAGAGACCCAGACGTCAGGGCCGGTCACAGGCGATGTTCTAGGGCCAGTCTTGTTTAACATCTTTATCGATGACCTGGGCAGGGGTGTTGATCTGCTCAAGGGGAGGAGGGCTCTGGAGAAGGACCTGGACAGGCTGAATCAATGGCCGAGGCCAACTGTATGAGGTTCAACAAGGCCAAGTGCTGGGTCTTGCACTTGGGTCACAACAACTCCATGCAACTCTACAGGTTTGGGAAGAGCAGCTGGAGAGCTGTCCAGAGGAAAATGACCTGGGGGTACTGATTGACAGCCGGCTAAATGTGAGCCAGCAGTGTGCCCAGTCTGATGAAAAGCAGCTGAGGGAACTGGGGTTGTTTAGTCTGGAGAAGAGGAGGTTTAGGGGAGACCTTATTGCCCTCTACAGCTACCTGAAAGGAGGCTGTAGTGCGGTGGGTGTTGGTCTCTCTTCCCTGGTAATGGACAATAGGACAAGGGGAAATGGTCTGAAATTGTGCCAGGGCAGGTGTAGGCTAGACATTAGGAAAAATTCTTCAGTGGAAGAGTTGTCAAGCGCTGGTATGGGCTGCCCAAGGAAGTGGTTGAGTTCCCATCCCTGGAGGTATTAGAAGACAGGCAGACGAGGTGCTTAGGGACATGGTTTAGTAGTGGGACGGCAGGGTTAGGTTAACGGTTGGACTTTACGATCTTAAAGGTCTTTTCCAACATAAACAATTCTAAGTTCTGATTTTCTTGGGGTGATAAAAAGCCAGTAAATGAGGATGTTCCCAGTCTGAGTAAAATAAGAGAGAGAGATCTCATTAGTGAACAGAAGAGCGAAGCAGCTAGCTGCAGCTCTGAAAGGGTGTTCAAATCATACAGGAGATTCAACTACTGATTTGAAGTTGCGCCAGGGCAGGTTTAGGCTAGACATTAGGAAAAACTTCTTCACAGAAAGGGTTGTCAGGCTCTGGAATAGGCTGCCCAGGGAGGTGGTCGAGTCCCCATCCCTGGAGGTATTTAAAAGAAGGATAGATGAGGTGCTTACGGACATGGTTTAGTGGTGGGATATCAGGGTTAGGTTAAAGGTTGGACTTGATGATCTTATAGGTCTTTTCCAACCAAAGCAATTCTATAATTCATGCACCAGTTCTAAGGTTACAGCTAGCACATGAAAGAACACCGCACATGCCCTGCCTTGCCAGTCCAACACAAGGTGGTGTTGCTGCCCTATGGAAGTGGCACTCTGGTATCTTGAGCACACTGCATACCAGCTCAAGTCCTGGCATACTGAAGTGCTGCCTTTATTTCTCTGAATACTAGTGAACCTGGACTTCAGGCCAAAAATGGACACCCACAAATAAGAAATTCAAGGCAACCCAGGTAAGCAGGAGACTTTGAAGGATCACACTTCCAAGCACAGGGCTGGTCTCATCATAACAGCAAAGACCACTCAATCCCAAGGAATGCTTCTGCCACAGCAACACCTTGACCCAGCCCAGAACCGTGGTCTGGGAGTACCATCTGGTGGAAGCCATAACAAAAGCTGCTCCAACAGTGCTTTTAAGGGTTATTGATCTGGAATTTTCTGGTTTGGGCACAAAGCAAAACTTAACAGGTTCCTCACTGTTGCTCATTGCCCAAGGCCAATACAAAATAAAAACAAACCACAAACCTGAGAAGGGACAAAGGGACAGGTATTTTAATTCTCAGCTGAATTTTACTTTTATAGCTTTTTCTCCTTCCAGCATGTTAGTGACTTGCTATATCCAAACAAAATGCTAGTTTTTACCAAGGATGGACCTTTACTATCTCCCCTGCTTCCCACCCGTGGCCCCCCCCCCCAAAAAAAAAAAAAAAAAAAATTCCCTCTGCTTGCAGTCTCTGGCTGAGAGACTACTCAAGTACCCTTAACACTACTTTGGTAGCCCGCCCTACAGCATCTAGTTCTCAGTTACTTCTTTCTCTCCCTATCTCTCAGCAGACAGAAGAAATACAGATGCATATTTTTATACAACTTCAATCTAGGTTTTGTTCCACTGTGCTTTATGAGAACTCTCCAGAAGATCACAAGTAAAGAGCCATTTCACCCATTTGTTGTTTAGATTCTTTGGCAAGGGCTCCCTTGCAGTCAACTTTTACAAAGGAGAGGGAAGGGGCAGACTTTCTAAGCTCCGTCAGGCTATAGAGGGAAGACTCAAGTTTATCACTAGCAGAACTTAGATACGTAGTCCATGTTTTATGAATAAAACATGTCCCCTAAATTTTTCTTGAATCCTAGACAGTTTTGTTTCTGCAATGCCTGTAAGATTATGCTTACATTCTTGTTGGCTCCCCATGCTTCTTATGAAAGAATATAAGGTGGAATGTAACCTAATAAATGTCCTAGAAATCTGCAGATTTCTAGAAGTAGGTGATCCCCAACATACTATAGTTTCCCTATCCCCGAAGGGGAACAGGCCTACAAATCAATATACATCTTAGACTTCAAACTCTTAATTTAGTACTAAAGCAGCACTTACCAAGTGGAGCTACACAAATGCATAGATGGAGCAAATAATTCTCAAGTCTAACTCCACGTGGCTCCAAGATAAACACCATTTACCCAGCTGTCAATACTGAATGCCTCATTACATACAGTGCTGTTCATGGCCCCCACAGGCTCTTTCCCCAGGTAACCATTCACATGTCAGAGCATGAAGTATGTCTGTCAAGGCCAGTGATGCTGTTTGAGTTTGGGTGGGAATTACACCAGTAGATGAAGGGTAGAGCTCAGATTCCAGGTTGTGTCCAGACATGCTGTTTTGACAATTGCTATATAAAGTAACCCAGAGAAGCACCCTATCAGTGTAAGAAGGCTTACTTTTTTTTACATACAAGGCTACACTGCCTACAACTTTTTGATTTGGGGAGAAAGCAGTGTTAATCGAAGAACAGAGTCATCTTCAGTTGGAATCCAGGACAGCCTTAGAACATACCATCACAAAATACTGCAGAATGGATTCTCCAAGGCTTTGATTCCTCTTTAGCTACAACTCTCCATTCTCAAGGTGCAAAATTATGAAGAAAAAAAAAAGGTTTTGACTTTTGTAAAAAAATTTTGAAAACCACCGATCTGAAGTAGCAACCTATAAGGATTTTCAGTATTCAAGAAACTACAACGAACTTATGTCACAAGGAAGGGGAACTCTTCATTTACCCCCTTCTTGGAGTAGGTTCAAAACTGTAACACTTACATACTTCTTTAAGTGCCCTCCCCCCTGAAAACACACACACCCCCAAACCACACCAAATAATTAAAAAACCCATTCACCCTCCCTATGTACAATACATCACCAGAGCAGAATGGGATACAGAAAAGCCAAAATACTCTTGGGCACACTCACTAGCCGTGTTAGGATATGACAATGAGTAAGAACTGAGAATAGTCCACTGGGCCAGCAGACAAAGCTCTGCAGGCTTTTTTCACCTATTTCTCTTATTAAAAAAAAAACAAAACAAAAAAACCCCATCAAAACAACCAAACAAAAACCAGTAAAAAGCATAACAGCGGACTCTCTTTGCAATATATACAACTGTTGCAGTATTATTAACCCAGAGTGGCAAAACACTGACACCATCACTCCAAGCACAGTCTACCTAGACACCTTCTTGGAAAAAGCACAGTTCGAGCCTCTCCAACATACAGGGTTCTCTTCCAGTAATTATTTTTCTCTCTTTTCCTCTGCTGCTCTAGCCCTATGTTTTAACCTCCATCCATCTCAACCTCATGTTTAGAAATGCTTTAGTCACACAAATATAGTATGAATAAATTTATTTTTCTCCTCCAAATTCCAAATACAGCACATACTTTAATCCATGTGTAACTGCATCTTTCTACTGACTGGGTGTTTAATTATTGGCTGAATTTAATAAACAAACCTTAAAAAGGGACAAAAATAACTTGAATACTAGATAGCAACAAGTGAACATCTGTTGTCAAAGTGATCAGTACAATTCTTAGACACGAGTTGCTAGGAAATAAAGGTAAAAAGAAACATCCTAATTCAGAATACAGCTTCAAACAGGAGCTGACTCAGACCTGGCCAGACAAAGAACATGCTCACTTTTGTTTGCACTGATCTCTGTGGATAACCCATATTACAGATCACTCATGCAGTCTCCCTGAGCAAAACCTGCTTTCACTACCCCTGCTAAAGCATGCTGTCAAATGCTGCCTACTAGGATTTATTCATAATTCAACCATTTGATTTCACCTGGGATCGAGTTTTCTGCAAATGGAGACATGTGAATGGGGAGAATAGGAAAAAAAAAGAACTACTTCCCTGACTACTTTCCCAGGCATCCAGATACTAAAGCACAGAGACCAAGGCAGAATTAAGAGCCAAATTTTATTTAGCATCACTAGTCCCAGCTTGCCACAAAGTCGGAGGTGTTCCAAGCTTACAGGCTGACTGTTGAAAATACTCCAAGGACCTCTGGTACGTTTGTTAATCATGACAACTCCAAAATACTCTCCACGTTCATTCTTACAATTATGTCAGTAAGCATATTTGGGCTTTCTAACACCTAACCAGTTCTTACAGCATACTCACCTGCACAGAAATCCAGTCCAACATTTCTAGAAAACACCAGCTATCTGTTACTGCAAGATCAGGACTAAACGTCTATTAGAAGATGCTGACAAATACAAGGAGCACAAATTTAGTGACGTACAGAAGAATGTTAAAAAACAGCTGAATGAATGACCTTCAGACTGGAACCAAATTATAAATTGAACAGTTCAGAGGGCAAAACTTGCTCATGGAAGTTAGCCATACTATGCAAATATCATACTGCAACAGGGGCTTGCAGATTTCTACGCAATGGCTGAAAGGGCGTACTTCTTAACACAAAATACTAAGAACAACTATTTCCTGCCACAGACCTTGAGAACATAAGCATAATGCAGTTTCAAAGAGATTCATGACTTGCAGTGGAACAGTTGGTTTGATAGACACAGATACACTCTTGATTTGCTTTTACGTTTTGTCTCATAATATTGATGCGAATGAAAGAAGCTACATCCCAGAACTGTAGTAGCTTTTTTATTATACTATGGTATATCTATACCTATTTAACACAATGCAACCACACAGCTCCGCCCCACATACAGTAACTTCCAATCATCAAATCTAGGTATCAATTACTGTTCAACCAGCAGGTTTTCTAAAGCTTTTGCTAGATGAGAATTAAGGATTTTTTATGGAAATTAAAACCCCATTAGCAGAGCTTATCACACACACTGACACTTTCTTATGCGTGTTCTTAAAACATTCTTGTTTCATTACAAAACCTTTTTGTTTCAATGTTTTTACTGAATAGTAAGAAAAATCTGATCAGCCACCTAGTAGTGCCAATTTCTAGAATTTGACTGTAGAGAATGAGTTAGTTAAAAGAAGCCTCTTTTTAAGACACAGCATTTTTTCATCTTAGGAAAGCAAAAAAACCCTAAGCCTGCAGAGGTTTACAGGGTTTAACACATAAAGATTTTCTGTTTCAAAGTATTTATAATCTTTCCAAGTATTATAGTAATATTCAGAAACTACAGAGTTGAGGTTGATTTCCCACATAAACCATGGGCCTTTGCCAAGGCAGGAGTGGGGGGCGGAGGGAGAAAAAATACACACACACATATCAAGACAACTGGTGACTGAATACTTCTTAAATGCTCGTATTTTTACATCTTTGCAGAGAGGATAGACTAGAAAAGCGCCAGTCCTATACAACAGTAGAAGCAGCTTTCCTTCTTCACCAAGTACACTAAGCAGGAACTAGTTAATTTGTTCTATAGCAGGAAAAAGCACTGCCATAAACACACTTAAAAGATGTGGGTATCTGGAATCTTTTAAAAGATTCTATAACATGTCACCCAAAGGATTTCTTATTGTTGTACAATGCCTTATCCATTGTTAAAATCCAGACCATTTCTATCCAAATGCTGACATGCCCCACAGCAGGACAGTTGCTCTAACATTCTCGTCAGTCACAGCAGTGTACAGGGCATAGAAAATACATATTAAGTAACCCAGTTACACTAGTCTCCTGCCTTAACCGAGCTTCCTACTTTTTCTTTTCCCCCATCCGTTCTTGTTTTCAACTTCCCTACCTTTAATTGTATCCTTGATCACCTCCCATCTCCCAGGGAATATTACACTTTTTCCAGCAGGAAACAGGCCCACATATTTCTACTGCAAGTGGGACATAACCAGCCACCACTTAACAGCAGGTCAGATTCCCTGAAACACACATCTCTTCCAACAAAACTCACAAGAGCAGACAAATTTTCCAGTGACTACAATATACAAAGACTAGTACTCAAGCATTTGTCACAGACTACTTCTTTGTCTTTTCAAACATTGCTCCATTAGTTTAGCCTATACATTAATAGTTAGCATTAATCAGCTAGCCCAGCTGACTAATCAAAGCCACAGTCTGAATCCCAGATATACACAAAACACCCATCACTAAATAAGCATTTCTTCAGTTAAAAGTCTCAGCTAGCTCTGCTCACCAAACTTGTGCAATAATCATGTTCCATGCAAAGCATGTTGGCCACACATAAAAGCCATTAAGAATTTTTTTTTTTTTTTTTTTTTTTAAAAAAACTAGGGAGATTCCTTCACTCAACTGCAGTGGGTACCTGAACTTGGCACAATTTGTGATTCTTGAAGTAGTCAGTCCTTCTAGTGATGAATAGAAGTGCTAAACTCTTCAAGTCACAAAAAAAATCTTTGGGTACCCAAATTACAGCTATTTGCATTTACAGCTTTGTACAGTTTGCTGCTCATTTAAAGAATATGATCCAGTTCCTAAGGAGCCTGAAATCAGCTTTTAACCAAGCATTCTGTACTTCGACACTTAAGACTTCCATTACCCACGTTGTCATGTCACCCTGGTGAGTTAAGTGTAATGAAAACCCCCCAAACACCCCACCCTAAGAAACAAGCACACACACAAAAAAAAAAAAAAACCAACAACCCCAAAACAACAGGCGAGACCAAAATGAGACCGAATTCACAGAACTGTTCATCCATTAAATCACTTTGGGAAACTATGCAAAATTAAGTTTTATTTAACAGTAAGAATGAAATGCCATGGGTGGGTTTTTTTTGGTTGGTTTCCCCCTCCTTAGGAAGGCAGAACATCTGTAATAACTGAAGAGAAGATCCATTCTATGACTCTGTCTTTACTCATGGGGCCACTAGTCTGTTTCTCTCCAACCAGGATGAAGCCGTTAACAACCTTGTATTAAATACTCTATTAAAAACCTAACTTCACTCAATTTACACAAAAATTTTTGCCGTCCGTGTTTAAAACTACCTTCCAAAATGGGAAGCTTCAGAACCGGTAGTATGCAATGCCATGGTGGGAATATGTGCCCAGCCTCACCAATTCCAGACTGACAATTCTCATGCATGACTTTAAGAGATATCAGTCTTAACTCTTCTGTTGACCGTATCAACTGAGGGAAGACAGATGCTTGCTAACACTGCTACACAGATGTAAAAGACAAGTGCAGCAGATAATCCATAAGAATAACACATTTTTTGGTCTTCCCCCAGTATCTTCTCATTTAGACACCATCCAAAAAAGCAAACAGGAAAGCAGATGACCAGAAATTAAGACTGAGAAAAAAACCGTACATTTCAAATGAAGCAGCTACGATAGAGAGTCACAACGTGATGTAGTCCACTGCTTTATGATCAGTTGCTTTATCTCCTTATCCATGACATTTCTGTGCTTTATATACTGAATGCTATTTGCCTGTTCATCTGAAGCTACTAAAACCAAACATTTAGAGAGAAGGCTTCGGGGAATGAATTCTAGTCTAGTGATGAGGGGTGCAGGAACGAGAAAGACTGTGTAGAAACAAACTCTGTAAGCCAAGTCTCGGATTTGAAAAAAGCTGTGGGTCTTTGTAATTAAGACTTCCTAAACAAGACCACTTATAAACTACACAAATACAAGTGATGTATTTTAAAGATGAGAATTGGTGAAAAGCAGAACATGGAGTGTTGCATTCATTTTCTCATGTTAGCATGTCAGCTATGCAGGAGAGATACAACTCTGTGCCACCACAGCAGGGGACATCCCCTTCTAGTCCTATGTTCATTTAATGCCTATGAAGTAGCTATTACTCAAAATGTCTGCTCCTGACAGTCATCTCACTAGTTGATTTGATATTCTGAAGTCAGAGAAAGACAACTCTCGAAACTGAGCTGTGTTTTTAGTATCATCCACTGACAAATTAGTGAAAAACAACGGCTTCATTTCCCAGCTTGCTTTCCGATACTAGGAGTGTACAGAGAGAAGTTTTCTATGGTTAACAGACAAGGTTTTCCTTATAAGGCTAACTGTGCTATACTAGAACTTCAGGCAAGTATTAATACTGCTTGGAATTTCTTGGTTTTTGTTTAGAAAGACTAAGTTATGCTCTTCCGGCATAATACACGTTAAAAAAATTTCATTTTAGACAATTCCTAAAAATCCTTGCAGGCTTATCTTCATTAGTGCTAAGCTCTCAAAAGTTCATATGGCTCAGACTAATTCATTGCAGTTCACTTTAAAAACTATTACCTGTATCAAAGCCAGTAGAAAGATAGAAACTTCTCATCCACATGACAGTGTTTTACTGGGCTCAGCTGAACACATCTGCAGAAAATGCTTCTTGGTATTTCTGCAGGATTTTCACACTGGTACTTGTTTTAGCTACCTAACCACTCCAGTCAACCTTCTACAGAAACATCAGTGACAAGGCTCAGGCTATTTCAGTAAAACCAGCTGAACTTAGCAGCATTACTTCTCTCCCTACCATCTTCTGTCAGCTGGAGTTCAATGTCTCAGCTACAATGAAACTAGCTTACATAGGATTAACAATCATTTCTTCGGAGACACTCAAATGACTATAAAAGAAAAGTAATTTACATGAAACTTGATGTACAAAGCAAGACTATATTCACTTATTACATACCCATGAGAAAGCTACTGATACATTAGAAAGAATCCGAAGAGTTGAAACAGCATGAAATTATTAGGTATTTTCAGAAAAGAGCATGCGTGATTAACTTGAAACTTCTGATAACCTAAGTTACCTAATTAATAAGCCAAAGCTGTATTGAAAGCATGCAAATAAGACTGGTATTACAGTTTGCACAGGCATTGTTGTAACTGCCCCTTAACTGAAGCATAGCTTACCATGTCTTTAAAATGCTGTATGACAGTCACAAAATTATTCCTCACAGACTTGCACCTTATAAAAGTGCTTTTGGAGTCCGGGCAATTAAAAGATTAAATGACGGAAACACTAACAAATGTCACATAGTTTGCTTTCACAGAAAGGTATTAAAACTAGGTACACTCCAACGTATCTGATGGACAATTTAAGGCTCCATGGGCATAAGAACTGCTTCTGCAAGCACTCAGTTTTAACAAGCTTCATTGTCTAACCGTAATACACATTTTCAGGCATTTCAAAATGTGATGCTTACATGGCAGTATAAACATGATCACATACTAAAACGTTTCCTGCATTTAATTTTTAAAGAATACTGCTTTTACCTTCAAAAAGGAGTTAAACCTGCCGTCAGCCAGCGTATTATTGCAGAAACTTATCATACAGAAATCAGGACTAGACCTGTGTCTTCATCTGATGACTTCACTGACACAAGCTTCGTCTAATCAGCAAGACTAAAAAAAAAATTTTAAGCTTGGGAAAAGAATATTTTGGATAAGAAACCTATCTGAGCAATACATTCTGAAGAAATAGGAGTAAAAAAAAAAAAAAAAAAAAAAAAAAATATAAAAAGACAAAAGTCAGTCTTAATAAAAGGACGTGGATTTTCCTTTCACAACATATAGTGTGGTTTGGGTGGCACAGATGCTACCCTCAATGAAAACAGTGTCTTCAGAGTTGGGAAATTATAACATCTTGGGGAAGATGAAAAGGTGAGGGTTAACTTAAACTACCACTTGGGAGCAGAGATCAGTGTAGCTGAAAACATTTTTTGTCGCCCAGGAGTCCAAGCAAAAAAATCTTCCTTTGCTTATGTGTCAAGCTCAGCTATATACAGAGAAAGCCTGCCTTAAGACAAGGATGAATTTGCCAGTTTGCCCAGGAGTAAAAAAAAAAAAAAAAAAAAGAGCAGAAAATGAGTAGCACAGGGTAAAAGCCGAAGGTGGCTTGGCTACTTCAGAAAGAAACTTAAGAGATACCAAACCCATCTAAGCATTTTCAGCATCTTGCTAGAAGACAGAGTAATATTCCAAAGGCAGCACTGTGATATACATTGACTGACTCTGGAAAACAGTGTTCAGCACTCTCAGGAACAACGACCCATTTAGCTTAGTATTCCATTTTAATTTGAAGTAAGAACAGCAAGTGCAGCATTGACCCAAATACTCTTCATTTTCCTACCACAAAGGTACTTTAGAGTACTATAGAGAGTCTGGTGGCTATAGGCAACAAATTGAGTACTTTGAATTTACAGCATTAGTCCTCTAGAAGCCCGTCTTAGAAAATAAAGCCATTAATGTTTGAGCTAGAAGTGTAGTTTACACAGCCCATCCAAAACCAAGATATGTTGAATGCTCTCCACTTGCAGATTTTACATTGACACTTCCTTATGGAGCCAGTTACCACGTCTCACCCAACCAACCTCAGCTTCTTTTAAGCAGTCATACAGATGAGTTTTTTCCCCAGGTAAGTTCTTCAGGTAGCTCAAGATGTTTTATTTGATTGCCATGCATCACATGCTACGTGATTCACTCCAGAGGTTATGAGTCGACCACTGTTCCACTCGCCATGAATGCAGACACCCCACAAGAAGTGGACACCTCATTAGCATTAAAGATTCCATAGCGGAGGAACGATTAAGGCCCTTGCCTGTAACCTCATTTATGAGTCCTGAATTTGACAAATTCTGGATGGAAGAACTAAGGCTAAAAATGCATTCTGTTACCAGTTAGAGTTTCAACATAATAAAAAGGACTACAAAAGAAAGCTGCCAAATCCTTCATGTAATTTGAATTTGAGAAGTTTACACTGAACAAGTTAGAACTTTCATCCAGACTTTCTGATACCCAAGATCAAATTTCTTCCCAAAAAATTCATTAAGAAACTGTAAACAAGTATCCACCTCAGTTTAATAGAAAGCTCATAAAAGCCTTAAAAAAAAAAAATCCACACTGAAGGATTTCAGTAAATACATATTGTCAGCAACAAATCCAGTACATACAAGCAAGAAGCCAGATACAGAAAATTAAAAGTCTGGTTACACAAAAAATTACATGACATTTTTTTCAAGCAGAAACTTAAAAATCTTAAGTTTCCTGGATCAGTGAAGGAGAAATTCCTTAAAGCTATGAAGGTGTTTCAGCCTCTATCCCCACCAACCTCAACAGGCCGGGACAAGTGCAATACCACAGACACACACAGCATTGCAACTGATCCCAACCTGTGTAGAAAGGGGTACAATTTTTCCACACTCACTGACTGACTTGTCACTGCCACAGTCAGTTTTGCATGGATTTGCACAGCAGAGTATCATACAGCTGGATGCAAACCTGCAAAACTAACCAGAGAACAGTGTTCAATTAAACAATAAAATTTAAGACACGCTGAATATGTAGTTCTACAGCTAGCAGTACTTTAAGTGCTTATAATGCAGTAGATTAGTGAACACTACCTGCACTATAAGCACTTTAGTGCTACAAGAGCTGTCATTCACTAGACTGCTGTTAAAACAAGGAAGGCCACAAAATATCCCATAACCAGCAGAAAGCATTCAAACTCCTTGATGTAGATTATAACAGGCCACCATCAGTTTTGCATAGATTTGCACAACTACACTCTTCTTGTAGTGCAACTATGCAAAACTAACAGAAGACTGCAAAGCAGAAAACTACTGGAACATCTACAGTCTTAACCTGAGTGACTGGATGAAGACATAACTTCTTATGCCAGAAGGAGCACTTAGGGCAGTAGATGCTAATCTACTTCACTATCTGCACTAGATGCACCTTAGTACAAAAAGCACTTGACACCACCACACTGTACCTTTCCAATCTCTGAAGTCCTGCAAGATCTCCTGAGGCAGTTGTCAACATAATGCTACAAGTGCCTTCACTGCAGTAGGTTCTATATATCACTACCTGCACTGTAAGCACTTTGACATTACTCTGACGCAACCAGCGTTTTTAGTAATTCAAGATATGTTGTCTACCTTGTACCTGCTGAAAGAAAAGAACAAAGTGAGTATTTGATCAGGTTTTGAATCGCACACCTTCGACAACAAAGCTTTGGAACAAATATTCACACTTTGTTTCTGGGCTAAAGACCTCCTCCAGGGTAAGCTGAAGCAGCGCATTAGCCCAGAACTCTCAAACGCAATGCCAGGGAGTATCAAAATCAATGCTGATTGACAGTAGGAGAGCCCAGTCGTGAAAATGAGTCAACTGCTTCTCCCATACCATTCTCAGAACACCATCACAACTTGTGGAGATAAAAACAACTATTAGTTTTCAAAGACCAATCATAAATAGGGCAAGAACTCCCACCGCCTCTCCTCAGTTTTTAAAAAAAAAAAAAAAAAAGGGTAAGGCAAGTAAGCATTACAGCGAGTATAAGCGAAGTTTACGCCCAATTCTAGCTAATGGAAAATTTAAAAATTGTATCAAACAGACCACACCATCAGCTTTCTGAAGTCCAGAAAGCATTTTACGACATGCCAGGTGCTCTCTTAAGTTTTCCAATTACTCGCTTTGCTGGCAGGTTAGAACATTTGCTGCTACTGCCGCAGACACCCTGCCTCAAAACACAATTCCTGCTATTGTACTTAGAACGGCCTACCCAGCAAGGAAAAACAGTTTCTAGTGATGTTAGCTGTAATATATACTAATTACAGCTACTTCAGACTCAAGGTTCACTGAAGCAGGACAGCGCTATATTCAAAATCTGAAAGCACATTTTACTCCTTCTTTAATAGAAATACGGACTTGAAGGATCATGGAAACTTAAAGTCTCTCTTGCTTGATACTTAGAGCAAGCTTAATACTTTGAAACTACAAGAAAACTGTAACTTTTGCTAGACTGAAAAAGGAGCTTTGCTCAATGAAAAGAAAAATCCCAGATATCCAATTTAAACGTTTTTAAGACTCTCACTGTCCAGCTGCTTTAACTGGATAAATGAGCGCTTGAAAACCTTGTAGTATTCTCCTCTAAATGAGTGAAATTGTGGACTGCTACACGTGCCTCCAATTCCAAGGAACTCTGGAATTTAGTACTCCTACCCAAAGCCTCAGGCTCGGCCTCAAATGCGCTGGTTCCCCCTCTACATTTTTAAAAATAAATTATTTTTAAAAATTTAAAACTCACCATTTTGCTATAAAAAGTAGCTTCCTCCACAAACATGCCTCTGCAACATCCACAGAAAGCTTCATTATTTCCTGCTGCACGTGTCCATACTGCAAAAAAACCACCAAGTTATTTGCTTTTTGTTACTGAGGAGAGAACAAAGTCACCCAGCAAGTTCCCGGACGCCAGGGCTCCCCACGCCACCCCCGGGGAGGGCGCGAAACGCTCCGGTACCCCCTCAGGCAGCGAGAAACCACCCCGCGCGACACGCCACACGCGGGCTCCCCCCTTCCCCAGAA
>NW_009260687.1:121332-151721 GCF_000687185.1 Egretta garzetta
CGGGGGGGAGCGGAGTGTTGGAAACGACACGTGCGTAAAAAATTGCTAGGTTTTCCTGTGGCCCAGTGTCGTCATTGCTTTCACCGCAGTTTTCTGGACTCGGATAGTAAAACGGTGGTTAGAGGTCAAGATACTTTTCCGTGGCGGGGGGGCTTATTTTACAAGGACGTGTTTAATTTTTGTATTTTAAAAGGGGAGAGCGCCTTCACCTACGTATACAACACTGATATTTTACAGAGCCAACGTTTCTACAGTTCCTTACGTTGTTACAAGTCACTTTGTCTTCCGAATAGAAAGACCAGAAGAACTGTAGTCGGAATTTGCCGTTTCCAAAGAACTTTTGAGCTTTTGTTTGTTGTCGTGTAATTTCAATGGTTTGTGCAGACCATAGCTTTTTTTTTTTTTTTTTTTTTAATCAGTTATGCTAGTTACCTTTATTAGATAGGAGGGAAAAGTATGCATGTTCTCCATGTGTCTTGTTTTGTAGCTGCTTGGAATAGGATAGTAGTCATAGTAGTCGTTCCTAAGCTAGTAACTACATTTCATTAAAGCTACAACATTATTTTTTTAGGTAGTTTTGCTGTATTTGAGCCTTCAGAAAGTAATAAACATTTTTTTCTTTTTTTTTTTTTTTTTTTTAGCATTTATAGGTGATGTTGAATGTCATGGAAGTTGACTGTGAGGTGGTTTCACCCACACTCTTTAGGTTTTGGGGTTTTTACCTTAGATATATGTTAGATATGCATTTACTGATGTACACAAAAAAATATTTTACAATACTATATTTGATAAAGCACCTTTGCAGCTGAAACCCAGAGTTGCTTTGTAAAACCACAGTAATATAAAATGTAGTTGGTTTTGTACTGTATTTTAATAATACCAAAGTTGTTCTCCCTTCCAGCTGAGGCTCCTTTCCTTAACCCTATCCCCCCCACACACTTCTTTATTTTTCCTTTTTTTCTTTCTCCATTTTTTTTTCCGTTTTCCTGTTACTTTTGGCAAAAACGGCCAACAAAAGGTAAGCAATAAGGTGCAATATAAGCGTTTTTTTGTTCTTGCTGCTTTGGATGAACTCCAGGCCTTACCAAAGTTGGTGGCAATAGTCCTGCTGATTGAACAGGTGAGATTTCAATCCTTGTCATAGAATCATTTGCTTGGAAAAGACCTTTAAGATCATTGAGTCCAACCGTACCTGTCCACTACTAAACCATGTCCCTAAGCACCTCATCTACCCGTCTTTTAAATACTTCCAGGGATGGGGACCCCTTCCCGGGCCAGCCTGTTCCAGTGCCTGACAACCCTTTCTGTGAAGAAATTTTTGCTAATGTCCAACCTAAACCTGCCCTGGTGCAACTTGAGGCCATTTTCCCTCTTTTCCTGTTGCTCGTTAACCTGGGAGAAGAGGCCGACCCCCACCTCGCTACAGCCTCCTTTCAGGTAGTTGTCTTACATCCAAAGATTTCAAATTGCTTTCTCAAAGCTGGGCGAGTATTGTCTCCCCAGATTCTAGAATAAATGAAGTGATAGGGAAAGTAACATCACACATTTCGCTTGTTGGCTGAAAAGAGCCAACAGCAGCGTAAGCGAGAAAGAACACAAGACTGATTTATTTTTTTTCGGTGACTTTATTCATTTGCCACAGAGGGGAAATACTGGATTCAGGACCTGTCTGTGTTCCTCTCGCCACACCTGAAAGAAACATGCCACTGATAAAGAAAATTAAATGTATTATTTCACTGATCCAAATATTTATGCCCGTAGGATCCAATCCAGTTTCTGCTGTAACCAGTGGAATGGTCTTCATGAAGGCCCTGGGCCCACAGGTCATCCACGAGCACACGTGACGCTGTATTTTGTGTCCCCTATCTCTAGTGGATTCTCCTACAGATAACTTTCTTCAGATGTAGCTTTGGAGTAGAATCCACTAAATGAGTACAGGTTTCCTAAGAGGAAAACTGGCACAACTGCGAATTTCCTTAAAGTGGAAATTTGCTAACCAGTAAATACTGTTCCGTATCTTGCAGAAAATACTCAGAAATGAAGGCCCTAAAGTGACTCAAAGAAGAGTACTAACTCGTACTACTAACTCATCTGTTTGCTCTTTATGGAGTGCTGCCCATCTTATTTTTCTTTACTACAGTAGCTGAGCACATCACATTTATCATAATATTTACCTTCACAACACAGTGTGACACGGCAATTACTGTTCCCACGGTACAGATGAAGAATCTGCCATAATAAGGAACAGAAGTTCGCTCTTTCAGTGCCAAGGCTGAACCTTAACTATGGGCAGTTTTCTCCCTTTTAATTGATATGAAAAATATGGAATACATCAGTACCCTTTACATATCACTCAAGATCACAGGTAAAGTGTATGTTATGCAATACGTGCTATTAAAAAAATCTTAGGAAACAGCTAATTTAGCAAGCCACCCCTATAAAGAAAAGAAAATACTATCTGAAGTGAAATGAAAACTTTTAAACAAACAATTATTTAACAAGATGTACAGTAGCGATGCCAGCTCCTTGTCCATTTGTAGCTCTTAAGAGAATGAGGGTTATTAAAAAGAAGTGTTTGCAACATTCTTTGTGGTGATTTTAGGGTCATTTGTTTCTAAGGAAATAACTGAGCTGAGTAATGGCAGACCAAAAGAAGGTGCCCTAGTTTGGTAATTTACTTCCAACTTCAAACATTCTCATTTTTTTAAAATTTGTAGTGTTATTGCAAAACTTCACAAACTGTTTATCTGTAGCAGAGGTGGCAGATCTAGAAGACCTCGGTCAGAAAGAAGAAAACAGGATGAAAAATCCCCCCAATACCTTCAATATTTACCTATCACTGCTAATGCATGAGGCAGTTAAAATAAAAAACCCAAACTTGTCTGAAGTAAAACATTTTGGAATTACTGAGTTTTCGGAGCTAGTTCTTGCTATCCCACCTACAGTTTCAAGAACGGAAAATTGACAAAACAGCACACAAAAATGGTGTAAAGAGGTGTCTCTCTTTTTAGTATTAAAGTATACTTTCCAGTCATACCATTTTTTTTAGAATCAAGGCTTTAATTCCTGCACATTTTATCATACTCAAGTACCCATGAATCATAATTTCAAAT
Organism: Egretta garzetta; assembly: GCF_000687185.1. NCBI lineage: Eukaryota > Metazoa > Chordata > Aves > Pelecaniformes > Ardeidae > Egretta > Egretta garzetta. The sequence goes on from NW_009260687.1 coordinate 124,446, forward strand.
ATTTATATTTAGAAGGAGGCATGCACTCTGTAGGGAGGTGAGTTAGAACAAGATACAGGAGTCCTCAGTCACAGGCAGTTAAACATCTATATCTGATTATTATTCTTGGGAGTTTGGTACTGTTACCGTTCAACCATTAATTTTATTTCCCAGTGTTTATGATGTTATCCTATCTGGAGATCAGTGTTTGCACAGACTCAACCTATTCATTTCACTTGTAAAAACGTTCCTCTTTAGATGTTAGTTTCATTTGAGGTATGGAAGTCTCTAATTTGTGGGTATATTTCAGCATCTGCAGAGAGATGAAAATTTAACAGCTGAAGCAGCATGGAAAGAAGGAATGTTTGTAACTGGAGAGTGTTACGTTTGCAGCAGTGTTTCCCTTACCTCTGCCCTCTACGGCTCAAGCTTTGCACCCTCTGAGGCTGGAGTGGCCGAGTACAGGCAGGAGGACTCTTAACCTCCCCCCGCCCCCTGCAGCTGGCCAAAATCATCTGCTTCTGTGATTTTTATGGAGCCAGGTTTTGCTGCAAAGTGTGCCTTAGGTTTCTCAAGAATGCTAATAAGAGACTGGAAATGCTCCTTCTCATTAGGATGTCAGGCTAGTCCGAAATAATTTGGAGGGATGCTACTGTTAATGCGATCTAAACTCACCTATAGGAAGCAAACATGTGGCTGGGAAAAGGAGGGCTGAAGAGATGCTGCTTCATCTTCAGCTATTCTGTCCCCCATCTCATAGTTTTACTTTCTTGGCTGTTGACACTCTCTCACTGCTTAATGTTTCAAGCCGTTCCCTGCCTTTCCTTTTCTCAGTTCCTAAGTATCTTCCCTGCGCTCTCTTAAATACGCAGTCTAGAGGGAGGTAGCGTGAAAAGCACTGAACAGCTGGAAAATAGGAGAAGCCACAGGATTTAAAGTAAGAAAAAGATGCTAAAGAAAAGCCTCTGAGAAAAGGGGGAAGAAAAACTTGAGAGCGATAGGGACAGGATGTCTCCAGGATGAAGTTGTGCTCTCACACTGTTTTTACAAATGTGCAATAAATCCATCCTTATTTTAGCCTTTCTAGGTACTGGTAGATGTAATTCTTGCATTCTGTTCTCTTTGCATCCATGCAAAAAGCATGTACTCTGTTTGCTTTCCAAATATTCAAAATGACTAAGAGCACGGTTTCAAGCCTCACAGTGCTTTATTGAGGCTAAATAAAAGAACATGCCAGGAGAGACAAAGCAAAATCACTGTTGTACCCTTCCCCAAAATCTCCTTTTCACGCTCCATGGGATATGGAGCGATGGGATTTAATGGTTGGACTTGATCTTAAAGGTCTTTTCCAATCTAAACAATTTATGCTTCTATGAGTCTATGATATTTTTTCTGCTGTTGTATAGGAATGAATCCTGGTGCATTAGTGCATATAATTATGCACTATACCTTCACAGATGTGTAGGAACAATTACTGAAATAGATGCACTTACAGAGACATGGTTATCTTTTAGGGATTCCTGTACCTGGGTTAGCTAACCCAAATGCTTCATACAGCTACCCGTCTCCTGGATTAATTAGAGAATGGAGATGAACAATGAAGGAGTGGAAAAGGTTGAAAATGGAGGATGGAAGGGCTGGGACAACACATGCGCTGTAGGGATTTGGGAATCTGATGATTAAACGACTAAGGGAGAGGGAGAACTAGTGTTTAAGAGGGAATTATTGTGTAACAAAGAGAAAATTATGAGTGGTGGAAAAAATTGGCATTTGAGAGACTTTATATACTTGTGAGCAATAGCTGAATGCCAAGGGACAGTGGGTGTTTTTGACTTACAATAACACCTGTAGATACTGTTATAGATGTTCTTCAGAATAATATCTGTAAACTCTTGACATTTGTATTTAAGAATTTGACACCTCTGGCTGTCCCCTGAATCTTGCAAGACTAATGTTAAATTGTACTTCAGGTTGTCTTCTGAGATCCTTGTTCCGTTGGTGGCCTTTGACCCCGAAAATAGTCAATGAGTAAAGCCACCAGCACGGCACCAGGACCAAAGTAATGCCTCAGAGGAGCCAATGCTAATGTTTTTTGAAGCATTTGACAATGTTTTGGCCAAATATAACCCTGCTGTCCAACCGGAGGCCTGAATATTTGGGCTGCACAATGGACTGAGATGAGTTAAACATCTGTTCGTGGACAATGTGCAGCAATAAATGTTACACTCCCACTTATTGCCTACATCTCTACAGATTATGACTGTTACACATACAAGACATCCTTTGATAGCCCCTCCTTAGTGGTGCATCTGGAGCTGGGCAGACCCGGGGTATCCTCATCCCAAGGAAGAATGAAGCTGTCCAGCCTCTGCGGGCTGCATGCTCTCCGTTATGTCACCCCATGCTCTTATTTTGCACTTCTGCAAACACTCAGTCCTTCCTGACCTCTCAAGTGCCATCCTCAACTCCTACAAAGCCCTGTGATGCAACCGTCCCTTCTTCTGAGATAGGGAACTATGAGAACGCTATAGATGAATAGGATATACATAAAATTGTACTTTCTTCTAATTTTGACTTACTTGGAAGTTAATAACATTAGTAGGAACAAACTTCAGGTATTTATTTCCTCAACCAGCTTACATTATCTATCACAACAAAATACAGTAATTTAATAATTTTCAACATCACCTGGGCAGCTGGGCTAGCTGTGTGCGGACTTTTAAAAAGCACTCTCTCTTGTTAAGTGAGAAAAGTCGCTCAGTAAATTCAAGTGGATGACTGTTCAAGTGGATGTATTGAAGACCACAATGACTCTAGCCTTCATTGAGGGCCTGTGCTTAAAATACTGTACTAAAATAAACATATGTATGGATGCACATATACACCAAGAAAAATGGTAGTGATGCCATAAGCATACAGCTTGCCCCAGTCTACTGTAGAATATTTGGCCAAGATTTTAGATTTCTCAGCAGCTTCGTGTCAGTGAGACTAATGCTTCTTGGTAACATCAGCGCACAGGTAGATGAATATCCTTTGTTGGGTCAGCAGCTTGTGAGAATTTATGACTGTTGCAAGCTGGGTTGAATACACTGGTTCTAGAAGAGAAGGATGGTAGGACCTTTCGTAAGAGGAAATTCTTCTGAATCGCTTAACCCCATTTTAGATGGCTTCAGGCATTGAACTAAAAAATATTTTCATTATTCTAATGGTGATTTTCACTAGATGTTACTAACAAGAAGTTGTATCAGTCAGTTCAGCTGACTTGATGAGTGCTCTGTTGCTTGACTAGCCCACAGTCCTCAGTAAAGGTAGAGGAGACAGCTTTTTGCTTAATTCTACAACCATTCCTCCGCCTCCTCTTCTTTCATCCTACTGAAAGTGGTATGGAACCCCCCCGAGAGGTTCAGAAGTGAGATACTGGACTAGAAGCTGTCACTGTGCTGACAATGCACAACTCTCCATCCCCCATGTCTCCTTTTCCGTGATTCACATTGCTTCAGTAGAAAAGACAATTCAGCGTCTGCCAGAGACCGGGGCTTGGAGAAGAGCTATCTGGTCAGCTAACATTGCAGTAGCAGTGTAGCGGTTCTGTGTCAGCATCTTTGATTAATGAGTTTGACCACTATTTGTGACACATATTTTAGACATGCAGGCTACTTCTGCAGACAGTTATGTATCAGAAGCGAAGAAAGAGGTGTTTTCAACTACATTTAGGCAAATGCTGTCACCTTTTTGTCAGCCAACCCTTCTCCGGTTGTGCACATCGCTGTTGTATCTCAGTAGCTGTATCTTTTGCAGTACAGTCTGCAGTCAGCTACTCTGAAGCGAGTCCAGATTCTTTCTTGAACAGAGATTCATCTTCACTGAATATAGTATGTGTCTTCAAGAGCTGTGCCAAATTGTAGCATGGAACTTAAAATATTGAACTACAGCAAAACGAATGTCACGTTCCGTGAGTTTTCAGATACTACAAGCCACTTTCACGCCCTTTACATATGGTGTTTATTAGCAGAGTAAATTTGAAAAAAAAAAGAATCTGGATCCTATTGGTTTTTCAGAACAAAAATGAATCTCCATTTTTTTAATCGCATGAATTTATCTGAAAATAGCAAAGTATAGGAACAATTACAAATATGAATGTACTGAGTGAATGAAAATACAAATGTCACAAACAAATGCTCTTTTTGAAGGATCCAAAAAATATTATTTGAAAATTAAAAATTCAGAAATCACAACTTTCTTATTCAGAGAACAGATATCTTTTTATTAAATGTTTTAATAGGGCTAAATTGATTTAAAAAATAATTTTGTTTATTCAAACATGCTGTTAGCTGTTTTGCTTTAAGAGACTCCTTCATATTCTATGGCAAATAATTTATCTTTTTGACATAGGCTTCAAATTTTGCTTTTTAATATGTTATGCGTGTCTTTAGAGCAAATAAGGGAGCCCATAGTTTGTTTTAGTGGAAGAAAGCAAAACTCCGCTGACACTTGGGGAATTCTTCATGTTACAATAGGATTGAATTTGACCAAGCTGTTCTATAGTGTGAAATATGACTATAGAAATAGACTCTGCTTGTTCAGTGGATCTGCTCCTTGCATATAATACGTGTCACATCTAATCTATTGATTAATAAGATCTGTTTGATATAATTAAACCTGAAGAAAAAAAAGGAGTGTCTGTGAGAGTTTGTGATATATTTTTCCCAATTTTATTTTTACCATCAACAGGACAGTTAAATGAGTTTAATTTGTAAAAGCTGCTTACTTCTTCAGAAACATAAACCAACAGCATAGTTTCATGTATTTCAACATTCAGAAATCACTACCTTAAGATTAAAAAAAAACCACAAAACTTTTATGCAACCAATTAATTTGCTGTCGTCATCTTTTTATTTAGGAAAATTTAACTGCATATATTTCAAGTGATGGATTTCCTTAAATGAAAGAAAGCACATGAATAGACACTTTCACGACAATGTGCTATAATTGTTAATCTTAACTGGCAAGTTGAAAATTGAAGCCAATAATGATGAATCGTCAGCATTATACATGTGTGCATGTAAAAAGAAACATCAAGCAGCTTTGAGAATGAATGAGCTGTTGCAATTTCAGTTAGTTGTTCGGTCATTTTTACAATGAAAAAAAATCTGAAAATAGTGTTAAGTTCAATAAGTAGAATATGATCACTCAGAATTATTAAAATGAATAAAAACCCTATAGACATTAGACAGTGAAGAAATCTGGCATCTTTCTTTTTGTCATGGAATGATACAATAACAATTAAAAATGTGCTAAATAATTTGGCTGATGTGCCAAATAATTTGGAATACTTTAATACAACATTTTCATTTAAATGGAATAAATACAGGACAAATGCAGAGGTAAAAACCAGAATTTTTATGAAGAGAAAGAAATAAAAGCATCTCATCCTTTTATAAGAAATTATTGTAGTCATTAAGACACATACTGGTTATGACTGTTAGATATACCTTTTAAAAAATGTTTTGTAGTATTACACATTAATTAAGCTTAGTCATGTTCCTTTTGGAGCAATGGTAAAGCTATTTTTGACCTCAGCTGCACTATTTCTGTACATGAGCAAACAATATTATATTCTATATTTTCAGCTCTGATGAAATGCTAATTGTCCAAAAATATCCTGGCCTCCTTTCTTTTTTAGAAAAAAAAAAAAAGAATCAAAATGAGAAAATTTGTTCCACCTTGTAAGATAAAAATTGTTTCAATGAAAACATTTTCAATAAAAATCTCAAATATATACTTTCTCTACTTATGCTCAAAATATTATCTCATTTTATTTTATTCCATCATCTTCTTCCCTTCCATCTGCATCACACTCTCTAGGTTTTTCCCTCAAAAAGACTTTTCAGCTCTATAATTATCCCAGGCATAACGAACATGGTAGGACTGTTTCTAGTACACAAATGAAGCTCACTAACAGCTACTTTAGGTATCGCAGCATCATGCTGCATCGTAGTACCCTGTGGACACACTTGCAAAGCGCTTTTTTTTTTTTTTTCAGAAGTGCTGAGCACCAGTGACTTGCAAGATGCCAAGCGCCCTGCTCCTCATTGCTCACACTGGGGTGTAAATACACTCATTGCCTTCCTGCGTGCCCAAATAAGAATAAATCAGAATTCTGAGCACAACATTTTGACCGTGGCATCTTACTTCATTATTACTAAGTTCAGAAATGTACTTAGAGTATTTATCATATAGTTGTATTTGCACAGTGATATGATCAGCATATCTTATTCTGTCTTTCAGTCTCAAAGACTGAGAATGATGTTTTGATGTAACGTCAAAAATATACAAATTTATTTTCACAATGCACCTATGCATATGCTATTGATAAAATGATACTGATGACAAGAAATCCACAGTGATAATTGTGGTTAGAAAGCTGAATAGGTCTTTAGACATTGTCTCATTTTTCTCTTATGAATGCAACACGGAAAAGTATCCATGCCTTTTATTTTTAAAAAACTATTTCAGCTTTGGCCAGTTACACCAGGTAACTTCCTCCAGTAAGTGTATCTGGTGAGCAGACAAGCAATATTAACAGCTTAAAAGTAATCTGAACTTAAACTCTTGCATTTTGTATAGGATGAACTGGATATATTTGGGTTTTGAAATGTAACTATGCCATTGTGGCGGCTGCAAAGATGTTTACTTTTTATCACAATGAGGAAAGAGGTTTTTAGGACCTCTGAACTGAGAACTTCAGGCTCAAACTCTTGTGGATAAGAAGCGTAAGCAATATGAAATAATGAGTTTGTACAATATGTAAAAATGGTCGATTTTTTTTCAGTTTGTAATCTAAACCATTTTAAGATACTGCTTTACCAAAAAAAGTTGCACTACTCTATGTTTTTCCACAGCCCAGTATCTAAGCAAAATATTTGATATAACATTGACTCTTTTGAATAGCTTTTTCTGGCCGGTAACCGTGGCACAGATTTATCAATAGCATAAATTTAGTAGACTTTTGACACCTTATGGTAGCTAGCAACTTGATCCAACAAATGCAAGACTGAAGATAAAAACAAATTCCTCGCAGAATGTAGAGAAGGGTTTAGTCAAACTGATATTGACAATATAAAGTGAATTACAACCCAAGTCCTTATGCTCTATCAAACTGAGGAATCAACTTCACAGACAGCAGAAGAGAGTAAGAATGTTGTAGATGTAGTCACAATAATAAGGAGAACTAGAGAGAACAATGGGAGAAACGTGATGATATTCAACTATACTTTCAAAAGATACAAAGATGTTCAGTTAGTACATCTTTACTATCTTTGTCTTTATTCTGATTTAGAAGATCGTGGTTAATGTGAGATGTGAGTTCTCCCATTTCTTTCCATATGTTCCTAGACCAAAAATAGTTTCCTCTCTTCATATGGATTTCTGCAAATAAGGAGTGAAGAAACTGTAAATTAACTTCTCATTACTACAGAACAAATGCATACTTCCAATATGCTGATTTGGGGGGGGGGAGAGGAGGAATGAGGACAAAGCTCTTTGGAAAACTCTGTTGAAATCTGTCTTCTAGAAATTTCCCACTTAATTACAGGTTTGTTTTTTTAAAAAACAGCATTTAATTATTTGTCTTTATACATATGAAAGCAAAAAAAAAAAAAAAAAAGAAAAACACCCCCAAAAAACCCAACCCAAAACTTCTGACCTCAGTAGAAGGTGAATAAACCAGTTAAATCAGCTTTTCCAATGAGTTTCATTACATTTGTAAATCCTTCATTCTGCTTAGAATGTGATAAAACAATGAGATAGGACAATCCTATCAAAAATCTTGCACTATGGGACAACATAACTAAAACAACAGATGTGACCAGAGAGAAAACTAAGATGAGAATGTCAGGATAGAACTGAGCTACAGAGTCTATTTTAAAGGGATCCACAACAGAAAGCTAAATTGTTTTCTTGGCATGTGCTGTTATCCAGACATGTGGATCTCAGGAAATGATCTTTGGGAATGGCAGATTCTACCTTCTCTGTCTGTTTTGATGATTTCTTCAGCACCACTTGCACTTTAATGTACAGGAAATACAACATCTGTTACAAGACGTAACAACATCTGTTGGCAGCTATAGAAGGCAAATAAGACTGGGCTAGATGCACCAAATGATCCAGAATGACAGCATTAATGGTTCTCTAACACAAATATATACAATTAAAATTAACAACAAACGTAGACTTTTACGTTCATTAGGACATTAATCTCTACTGTTCTACTCTGAAGAAAAGATGATACATGGATGGAATTTTTTCAAATGGCCATGCTTTAGCTTTATGGAAATCAATATAGTCTATCGGTATAGTCTATTCAGGAATTTATGTATGTGCATATGCACATATATGTTTAGATTTAAAGACACCACACATTATAATATGATAGTGCTGGCTTTAAAGTCATTACACTCTAGAAAGTATTAATAGTGGGTTTTTTCCTTCCAAATCTATAGATCGTATAAATCTTTGTAAATGAAGTTAATATTCAAGTAGTTAAACATATTTTTGTCTTGTTAATTCAAATGTTTTGACCTTTACAAACAGCCTATTTTCCTGACATTCTGGCTAGTTACTCTGCTTGAGTTCAAAAACAGCATCTGCTTGCCCATTGTTTTATAACAAATCTTCTGCAGAACAAATAAGAGCTACATTCATTGCAAGCATGGAGGTTAAAAACCAGTTCCTGACCTTAAAAGTCGGTAAACAGAATTATCTATTATAGTCCTGTTATTTCTGCCATCTTTCTTTACATGAACAAAAAGCATCTACTGTCCAAACACCTTTAGCCCTTTTGTTGATGTGGCTGCCTTTCCTGGTATCTTAATCTTGTTTGTTTTGAAATACTTGAATTTTTTAGTATGAACAACTCCGCTCTTTTCAAGGTTTTCAACACTAACTTGTCAAATATGTTTTAACTTCCCACCTGTAAGATTTACTTTCCTTGATTCTGCATCTTCTTTTACATAATAATCTCTGTTTTACCCACTTCCTTGAAATGTATGGAAGTTGCTGTATGAACTTACTTATGGCTTTTCTCTGAATTTACGATGTTCTCAGTCCGTGGTTTTGAGAATTAACTGTTTTCCAGTTATGAATTGCTGCTAAGTAGAGCTGAATTTGAAATTTGTGTAGTGTGCTATCTCATTATTTGATTTCATATCTTACCAAATGCAGACAATTTTTGTGGGACTTTTTTTAGGTGCCTCTTCAATAATATGATAGTTCAACATACATTTTTAAAAGTTTTCGCCTTCCTGGATGCAGAAGAAAACTTGAAGCCCTATATGCTGTAAGACTGACTGTAAATAAGAAAATAATATTACTTCTTATTACTTTGCATCAGTGTTTTGGTCTGGGTTTATGGGACTGTATTTTAATTTTGTATTTTTTAATAGTTTAGGTTTTCAGTATGATTTCAGGTTTTGACTGATGTTTCATAAATTCAGTGAATTTATATCTTTTTTTTTTGGTACTGATGTCTCATCTCTTATAAATTATTATTTAATCTATAGCAAAGATAGATACGCATATCTAATTTGATAATAGCACAAACCTTAGAAAACATGAAAATGAAAAAATAGGAGAAAGCTGCCGATTTTGATATTGGAGACTGTGATTAAGGACTGAGCTTCCCAGACACACTAGACAGCCTGCTTGAATACTCTGTCCTTATACATACCCAGGTGGAAATGGATAGAGAATAAAAAAAACCCCAACTCTTAAGCACTTCGAGCATTGTACGCCATCAGATACTGGACGCTACATATAAATCCTTACAATGTTAACTTATGCAGCAAAATTACTTATATTAATATAGGTGTCCTGACTGGCAACCAGATCTTGTTTCTGTGCAAAGCCATCCAATGAAAACGAAAGGCAAACAGCAAGATTCACATCTTCAGCTATGAAAAGCTGTTTGAGAAACTGAAGGCATAATGTAGATGCCTAAATGCTGATATAATATGAAAATGCGTGTGGTTGTTTAAGTTGCTCTTGGGTGACTCCAGGAATGTTTAGAAACCACCCCATTTTTGTATAGATAAAATAGAACAAATGGCTTCTGCATCAATATTAATAGTACTTGACAATCAGCAAGCTCAAATAGAGAGGAAATTTTGGTTTTAGTTCATGCATGTAACTCTTTCTATTTCTTTATATATGGAGGGGTGTGTGCTATTAACTGACATTAATCAGAAAACAATTACCACTATTACCAAAGAAGATCAAATGCTTTGCTGTACCCTGAGAATATGGAGTTTATTTATCCATAGCTATAAATACAGAATGTAAAAGCCACATAAAAGTGAAATGAGGTGAAAGAATCCACATGGATGACAGAGGAAAAATGCTCTCAAAGCATATACATATTTCTACATTCGATAGAATAAAATACTGACTATTTCACTTGTTCTAGGCTTTTTCTCATTTTCAAACAGTAGTTCAACTAGAAACTAAATAGGTGATTGCACATCTGATCTATTTTTATAGATGTTTGACAGTGTTTGATTGTGATTTAATGATCATGAATTTTCTTTCTTTGATTTGAAATATGAATTCAGATATGCAGTCATGAGTCCACATTTATCTTATCTAATACGATGTGATCATTATTAAAGTACTTAGTAAAATCTGGCAGCAAAACAGATTCTAGTCCATATTTAGCATTTCAGTTGTGGAATGGCACTCACAAAGCATGTATTGTGTCTCTTGATCTTTGTTCAACAGAAACTGAAAATAAGAGCGCCAGAGTCATCACTACTTGTAGATAAATAAGCCAACAAACAAAATAAATTAACCCTTAAAACTTCAGAGCATGTGGGACTGCACAGCTTTAGTACACCAGGGCTTAACATCTCCAGGCTACAGCAAGGCTGGAATTCTGAAGGGTTCTTAGTAACGACTACTTTCCCGCAGTTTTAGCATGGTTTGTGTCAAACTGGCTATAAGTATCCATGTCATGTATTATGCTAATGTTATCTTTTGGCATGTTACATTCTTGTTTGGTACAAAAGACAATGTGGGGCCTCTCAGGTCCAAGCTTTACAGAAAGGAATCTGGATGACCAACACAAAGATCCTATTTGTATTGGCTTGGAACAAGACATAATAAAATAGAGCTCTTGCAAGCACTATCAGAGATAAAGGTGAGGTCCAAAAATGCATCTTCATTTTGCTGCCAGACATGTTCCTGTAGTTGGAAGTTCTGAAGCCTGAAAATGCTGACGTTCAGAGCAAATCATTTATTCACCTATCTTGTCTGCAGCCATTTAAGACTCATAAACAAAGTGTCTCCACAGCTACATGCCAGAAGAATACTTACATGGGTGCCATTACATTTAACAGAAATAATTGCAAGCGTGATTTCTCTCATTCAATATGGTTGCTGGTTCCTGCCTTTTGCTAATGCTAGGTTATTATACCACTAGTCAGTGGTGAGAGACTAGACAGAGTAAAAGACTTGTGTTCTTCAGTCTAATAAAAATCTAATCCTCAGCTTTCTGGAGAGAAAAGTTTAAAAAAAAAAAAAAGAAAAAAGAAAAGAACTATCACATAACTGAACGGTACTGGTATGAGATACCTCCACTTCTGTTGTCGAAATGTCCATTCAGAGGACAAGATAGTTTTGCTCATTCATAGGACTGTAAGTCCTTCTGATCGACACCAAGGGAGCCTAGCTTAGTACATTCAATACCATTTCACACATTTAATAGTTAGATATGAAGACATTTTGTTTTGCCATGTGAGGTTACTTTTTGGATGTGGATCTTGAATACTCAGTGAATTCTATACTGCCCTTTTTTTATCCTGCTGCACAAATTGCGAAGTACTATTGTCCATGTTTTTTTGCAGAATGGTTCTTTTTGTTGCCATTAATACATAACGGATTTTTGTAAATTCCAGTATTTTTTGTCTTGATGTTTTTCCATCCCGTGCAGAATTCATCTCAAGTTTTCTTTAAAATCTATAGGGTTTATCTCTACCTTCTAATATTCTTGTGATGTTAATTTGCTGTATATATGCCAGATTTGTTGTTTTTAATAAGGACTATCTACCCATGTTCATCCTGCAAGCCAGACAAAAAACCCCGAACAAACAAAAAAACCCTGTTAAATATTTCTTGCACCAAAAAAATAAGCAAAGAGTTAATTTCCTCATTAGTCACTAATGGAGAAACAATTCCAGTGTTTAGTTACTATCAGGTGGTCAGCCAATATAAGGTAAGTCAAGACCTTTGTTGGCCACAGGTGAAGTCAGCTCCAACATTGTTGCTAGGATTCACCTTATTAAATACATATATGTGAACTGTAAATACATATATGTAAACTGTAGGCGTCTACACTTGATCTAGTCAATCTAGGCTGCCTTTTTGCACAGTAGAGAAGAACAGTTTCTTCTAGAGTGGACTTTTGACATATTAAAGTACATAAAAACTTTCTAAAAGTGCCTTTTCCTTTCCTTTAAGTATAAAGAAAGTCTACCCTGACTAGGTCAAATTTTAGGTATTGTAGATACCTAAAACTACATGAGATGTATTTACTACATTCTGGCAAGATGTTTCACTCTGTTTTCCACTCAAAATAGCATGTGTTCATATAGCTGTGTATCAGTTACCAAGATCTAATCTAAAAAAAAGTAGCTTTCAGCCCTGCAAACAAGTACCTTTGATCACACTTTGTTCCCAAAAGGTTAACACTGTATGTAGGCATTCACAATAACTGATTTATCATGAATCTTCAAACTCCTCCCAGACACCTGTTGAACAGCACTCTTTTATGTTTTGGCATATAATATACTTTATTTGATCTGAACTCTGACTAAATATGATGCAACTTCCAGATTCCTTAGTGTCTACATTCCTGTTTCACTCGATTTTTCTTCAGGTTTTATGTGTCTAGAGTTTGAAACAACAGGATTATTATCGCTCCACCAGTGTACTTCCTGTCTGAATATAGAATTTTGAAGAGCTTCAAATTGAAGTCAGAAAACTGTACAGCTTTAAAAGTTCAAAGAGGAATATTGGGTTGTGTCGAAGTATACCTCTGCAGTTTCAGTCTAGGACTACACAGGCAGCATGTTTCTGTAGAAAGAAGATAGAGGCTCAAGGTATGTTACCAGAAAGGAGCAGAAGCAGAAATAATGATCTTCTGGTGCCCTACCATTGCTAGTTTTATGATCATTTGTGGAGAACATTGATGTGAGCAGGTAGCTCCACTTAAAGCAAAGAATTATGTAGCTCTCTAACTTGAACAATTGTGAAGATGTGATATGACATAACCTGGTAGAAATTGTTCAGACTGGAAAGGATGGCAGCAGCTTGGAACCTCATTCTCATAAAAAGAAGATATTTTCTTTATAATTACTGTGGACAGTATGATGAAAAATTTGGCATGTTACCAACCTGCAATCTTAACATCAGATGAGTGTAGCTGTGGTACTGACAAGCTTGTCCTTTCACCCCCACTTCTACTTCCTTTCATTTCTTTCAGCTATGCTGTTCAGGCTAGAGAAAGAAAAATGTATTTCAAGATTATTCTGAAATTGAAGAGAACAATAGTGCTTTAATGGAACGAACAGCAATATTTATATAGAACAACAATATTCATATAAATGTTTAAGAGTATATGGCTATGTCCTTAGCAAACAGTAAATTACAAGAAAAATGTAGTTAATTACGCTCAGTATTATCTCAAGCCGCTTGAATAATGCAACAGCCTCTTGTCAGCATAGCCATTGCTCTATCATTATTCTCGCTCTAGCCAGTTTCTGGACAGTGATGAAATACGCTTTCTTAACTCAGTAAGAGATCCATGAATTCTGAAATTATTTGATAAAGCAAGCTTCCTTTTGCTGTCATTGTAACTTTAAATCCCTTCCTGTTGCTTTTTTTCCCAGAGACTCATAAAAGGTGTCTGGAATAATTAACCTTTCCTCCACTGGTTCTTGAAGCAGAACATTGTTTTAAGGTTGCAGATGCAAATGGAATTATTAGCTAGTTCCCTTTACAGGTAGTAATGCATGGTCTTTCAAATGGGTGACTCTTGTCTTCTGAGACAGCTGTTTAGGATAAGTGGCATGCAGCACCCTTAGATGTTCCTGTTTCTCTACACTGACAAGCCCAGAAGACTAGTATAGGCCAGCTACAAATTGAGACTGCTGCGGTTGGACCATGTTAATTCCATCCTCAGGAATTAGACTCCCATTAGTTATCCTTCCCAAACCCTTTTCCCTCCAGAAATACTTGGTTAGGTGGAAGGCAAAATCAAATTTCATGTCTTCATATTGTATTTTTGGAGAATGACAACAAAACTTTTTTGTTCCAAAGTATCTACCATTGGTATGACTGTGCCACTGGGGACCAGTTTGACATTGCGAGGAACATCAGCCAAGGTTTGGCCACTGGATAATCACTCCAGTGATCATATAATGAATCTGAAGCACAGCAGCAGAAGAGGATGGATGACTTGACAGTGCTGCCAGCAGTCAGACATGCCAATGAGATAGAAGGAGACACGAAGGAAAGAAAGGAATGAAGAATGGAAGGCAAAGAGATAGACTGTGGAGAATCACAAAAAGACCGTAAAACGCTGCTTCCAGAGGATCTGTAACATGATTATGAAATGAATGGGCAAAACATGGATTTTTCACAGGACGTGCTTAAGAGAGTATTCAGTTAGAAGAGGAAAACCTCAGTAATATAAACATCTGTGGCTTTGTTTCTGCATAATCATGGACTACAAAATATGCAAGCAATATTTTGGAAAGAGAGAACGAGCAAATGAGCCACAGAACAACAAACCATTAGCAACACAGACTTCACTCTATCTTTATTCAAGGCTCTGAAATAAGAGCAGATGCAGTATAATAATACTTATAAGAACCCCTCGTTACTAGGTTTTATCCCATATCTGATGCTTGCACATAACCGACAAGGGGTTGGTGCAACTGTATACACACTTTCTAGATGAACTGAATTTAAATGCAAGTGAAGAGAAAGGATATTTTATTTCCTTAGTAAGTGAAAAATATTAGAGTTGAATACAAAGACAGTGGACTCAATGTACCATACAACAGTCCAAATTTGCCATGCCACCTGATAATTCAACCTGATTATGGTCTCCAGGCAGCTTGCACATGTGACTTAAAATAGCATCTCTAATGTCTTTGTAGTAACAGACCCTGTCAGGAAGAAATTCACTTGGTTGTTTGTACGTAAACGACACTTTTGTTGCCCATAATTCATAACACCCTAAAGTTAGGAAGGTAATCCAGCCTCCCTAAAGATCATAAGCATTATGATGTACTCGCCATCACCCAATCAAATGAAAGAGCAATAACGCTACAGTTCAGATGAGTAAATTAGAAATGCCATCTTGCTAGAGGGCACCTTTCACCACAATCTGCACTGCTCAGAAAGCAGTTCAATTAGACAGATAACGCAGTCCAAACAGAAAACTTGCCAGCTCTCCCGTTTATAGACCAAGTTTAAAATTGGTGTGCATCTTATTTTAAATTTGATTATAACATGGTTTTCTGCTTAAGGGCATAAAAGTTTGTTTTAACAAAACATTTCAGTGAAATATATGAATTTCTTCCAGACATAAGGACAGCATAGAAGAAACCACAAAACTGAAGGTAAGAGAATGTAAAATGAATTGTTTTGGACAGAAGTTGTCTGGGAAGGAACGGAAACAAAAAAAATCTTTTTCATTCTCTTTATGTTAGGGTATTGCTGCTTCCAGCTGGTTACAACATTTTTGGCCTTTGGTCTTATGAAATGGTAAAAGTGACACTAGCTGAAGTTGAAAAGTCTCAAAGAGAGTCAGTAACCTCACAGCATGATAAGCTGGGAGAAAAACACATTCCAGGGCTTTTGTGTGTTTTGTGGTATGTGAAACAACTATACTTACGTAGCTTTCATTTTGGTGTAACTCTTGGAAAACAGTCACTGATGTTTATTATCACCCTGTTGGGCTCTCACTTGTAATAGTTTGCAAACACTAAGAGAATATATGTAGAAAACCTTCAGAATGACCAGTCCTGTGACTCTAAGGGTGGAGGTGGGTGATGATAATTTTGGAAAATTTTATTATACAATGTCTGATACCTTTCTGTATGTTTAACATGCTTTATTGTTCCAAGAATTTTTCTTCTTTAATTCTGTCCTGATAAACACAGTTTATAAAAATACTGGTATAAGTAAGCAAGCATGATGTGTAATAATGAATTATTATCAGGCCAACTATGCATCCATTCTCATATAACCTGGAGGCATCCTGAAAGAACACTTAGTTCTTAAAAAATACTTTAAAATATCAATAAAGAGGTAATGCCAGAAAGAAAGGTGTCATTCCCAGCAAAAGGGCGTAGGTTCTTGACTACTGTCACTCAATAGTTATATCTACAACATTTTTTAAAGTTCCCCAAATGAACAATACCATCACAATAAAACAGTTGTAATACTTAGCAGCACATTACATTGCCATTGCCTTTGCTGATTATGAGTAAAAAGTTTTCAGATGATCCTCTAAGGAAACAAGAGTCCTATGGCAATGTTCACTGTGTGGGTATGGTAGCGTATATGCTACTAACTTAATTTCAGTCACTTACTGCTTAATGTCAGTCACTTCTGACAGAGAGATGGAAGTTTCAAAAATACATAAGTTCTTATGGTTTTCATAAAAATAGGTACTTGGGAAGAGAAAACCATTTTAATCTAAATAAAAGAAAGGCTTCAGCATGAACTCAGTCTGCCATAAAGGCTGGGGAATGCAGAGGAGAAAGAGATGTATGATTGCAGATGTATGTGCCACTGGGAAAAAACCAAACTAAACAAAACAAACAGCTTTGGTAAGGGCACCCAGTTCACTGCCAGCTATGAACTTGTCAATAAAAGAATTCAATTTACCTGACTTAGACATCTTATTTCCACCTACAGCTTAGGTAAGAGTTACCTCACCAGTACCAACTATCTGAAAGTTATTTACCCCAAACTAGTCATATAGCCTATGTCTGTAGTGCTGAATGAAACAGGGTTGGGGACAAGCCCCCGGTTCCGAAAGTGAATAGCACTGCAAAGCAGTGACAAATAACACTGTTGGCTCTCCAGGAAACTTAGGTACTTGTTTGAGAAGGACTGCTTCTACGAACACATGAAACTTAGGTGTAAGGTGTCTAATAAAGATGGGTGGAGTTCTGCTTCAGATTTTAATTAATTCTGGTGCTTACTGAACAACTTTAATATCATTAATTGCATCTGCATCTTACACAGTGGATTTGGCTGTGAGAAAACAAGTTGTAACAATCCAAGGCACTTCCAGGAAGACAGTAAGCAATTAAATAGTGTGAGTAAGTAGGTATCCAGTGTTCGAGCTCATTCCCTGACAACCTCTTATTTCACAGTAGGATATCTACAGTCAGTGGAGCTAATGGGCATCTCCAGAGGATGAGGTGAATTATCCTCAGAAAGACTTACCTCTGCTGTTGATCATAGTTGAAGTGTAAGCAATAAGCTTATAGACTAGGCAATCAGCTTTTAAACAGTTTAAATTAGGTATGATTAATCCCATCCTGTAAGCTACTGAACTGCTCTCGGGGCACCTGAGTTCCTTGTACAGTCAGTGAGGAAGGCTAGGTTTTTTTGAAGATACCATAAGGAAATCCAATTAGCTTAACTTTGCTTGTTAAACTGAAGCAGTCAGAATCACCCTCCTGAGGCCTTTACATGAAACAGACTCTTACTATTGACTATCCAGGAAACTTAAGCAGTTGCTTTAGAAAGATTCCTTCAACAAACTCAGGGCATTTAAGTGTCAGGTGTCTAATAAAGGTGAACTGATTTCTTTTTCAGATTTTGCTGGTTCCGGCGCTCAGTGAAGAACCTTAACATCATCAAAGCTATTCAAGTTTAAAATTTAGTATTAAAATTAATGTTTATACTGTCATTCTTTACTATCTGTTACCATAATGGAAGAAGAGCAAAAAATTAAAAAAGGCATGCAGGAGGAGACAAAACATTCTAAAAAGTCCAATTTTTCACCCATATTATTAACAACATTTGTATTATTAACACTAAGGACTTGTCTAAACTGAGGAACCTAGGAACATTTCTGAGCTAGTGGATCCAGATGTATAATCCAGCTGCTTCCTAACTGGATGACAGCAATTATAGCACTTTGGATGAGTAGAGAAGAAGCTGTGGTATATTCAAGAAGGCCCCTTGCTTGGCACACCTTCTTCATAGTTTAGGCTGTGAAGATTTAAACAAAAGTTTAAGAATGTCAGTTTGGGGTGTGTGTGTATATACACAAATGTAGACATACACATACGTGCATATATATAAAAATACTCCTTTAGGTACTAGAAGATCATTTAAACTAGAAGAAATATGGAAATATATAATACAGTAGGAATCAAACCACCTCACAAAGTAGGATGAGGTCTACTTGATGAATTTGCTCTGAACAGCAGGCTAAGTCAGGCTGAGAATAATACCAAATGAAAAAAAAAAAAAAAAAAAGGAAAAATTTTTAACATTTGTACCAAAGGGAAATAAAATTGCTCAAGGCTGCAGCACTGTGGAGGCTTGGGAGGAATGGTAGTGTTTTCCCATCCCTGGGGAAGATTGGAACTGATTCCAAAAGGCAATACTCTGGGATGGACTGTAGCTGAATTGTTCCCTCAATTTTTATGGCTTTTATGGCTGACATACACATTAAGAAATCCTTATGGACGACCATGAGCAGATTTTAAGGAGTTGTTTAAAGGCATGTTCTAAATTTGCCTTTTTTTTTTTTTCATTTTTTTTTTTTTTATGGCTTTTGTAACTTTGTTTCCAATTCTTTCACTCAGCGGTTTCTCCTTCTCCTTTGCTAGGACAAACTTGTTTTCTCCTTTAGGCATGTCTGCAACTTGAAGCAGAATCTCAGGTAACAAACAGGTTACAAGGACTCCCATTAGTCTTTTATTTGGTTATCCTCTGGATACCAATCATCTAGGGCAAATCCTGAGGCTACATCTATATGAATAAATAAAAAGGGCATGGGCTGGTCTGCTGGTCCTGATGGCAGTGGCAAACACACCCATAAAGCTAAAATTGTTCCTCATTCCAGCACAGGATGGCATCATGCTTACTGCCCAGGAGAGAACAGTCTCTGTCCAGTGGTATTTCCCAGACAGCACTAAACATTGTCTGACAAAGCCTTAGTTAGCAAGGACCAAAAGCAGAGGAGCTTATGTGCTAGCAAATCACATCGTCTGGGAGATTGCACACTAATAGCACATAAGCATCTGCTATGTGCCCTCACCCTGTTTATTAGTACTATAGACATAGGAACAGGTTCCAGGCATGATTCGGGGGACAGAATTTTTAACAATGCTGGTTCCTTTGTTTTCTTAAGTAATTACAGCATTTGTACTGTTGTATAAGAGAACTTCTTCATACCAGGAGCTGAGAAGTAAAGCTAGAAGAAAAATACCAATACCTTCCACCTCCCTTCTGAATATTTTAAGGTCCCTCCCAAGCCTGTTTTTTCCTCCATCTCCTTCCTCCAAAGGGAGGAACAGCAACCTTTGATATAGAGTCACTATTTCCAATATAAAATCAGAAATAACTGCCAAAAAAGAACAACAGTAGAGTTCTGTACAAAGTCCCACTTAAAACATATAAAAGCAGACCAGCTTTATTAATCAGTGGTATTGAGAAAAAAATCTACATATTTAACTATACCACAATATAGATAGCTATATTCTTAAGATGTTCTGAATAATCAATTACTTTGATTAATGATATACAACATATTAGTTGTCTTAGCTATTATACATCAGTGCAGTTTGTCACAAAATATATAAAATATTTTAAAGTACTCACAAGTGGTTGCATTCATCAAATTCTATACTTTAGGAAAAAAGTAATGAAATATACAGAAGAACAGACATGTTTGGAAGTGGATCTGTATTTTCAACACTATATTTGCACAGTAGTATAATTGCACAGTAGTGCAATTTTTGGCTGGAAGGCAAGAATCAAAAGTTTTAGCGCATCAAGGGTTTCTAAAGAATCTGATTCAGATGAGCTGCCACTGTCAATGCTGTTTGAAGGCTGAGATTCTAACTTGCAAAGCAAGATTTCATCTTACTAAACGTTTATATAAGAATTCAGTAACTTTTTCTATCCATAATATCTGGCATCTCTCTTTTACTCATTGGAAAGGAATAGCTAACAAATAATTCAACTGCAATACAGTTTTGGTTGGCAAAGTTTTGTCTGGAATGTTGTATACACAGTACTTTCTCTAATGAGTTCAAGCATCCTCAGCAGATACATATGATATTAGGCTGTCAATTCCTCAGCCAAAACTATTTAACAGTGCCACTGTATAACTTCCAAGCAGTCTGAAGTGGAGTAAAACTGATCCATGTAGTTTTTGGTTTCTGGACAACCATTTGTTTAAGAAAGACAGAAATTTTAGGGTAAGCAAGTGAAATAAATAGGTGCAAAGCCGGTCAAAATGAGATGACTTTTCCAAACAGACATAGCAACAGTCACTGCACACACTTTGTCAGTTCTATAGTTTTACTTTCCAAAAATAGGAAAGCTAGTAAGTTAAATAATAGGGTTTTTTTTAAGTTTCAATTGGTAATATTTTGATAAAGATTTCACTTGAAGATGACAGTGCTACTGAAAATTTTAGAGCTGCAAGGGTGGGAAGTGAAAGATTCAGCCTTTAGAAGATAGATTTATTTATCTATAAAAATATTAATAATGTATTAATCATTGTTTCAATGACATCTGATGGATCAGTCCACACCTGCTGTGACTAACTCTATAGTAGATTTCAGTCTATAATCACCCAATATTGCAGGGAAAATATTAACAGAAGACTGTAATGGCTTCTCGTGATGATTAGCAGATAGCTGAACATAATAAGTAAGTCTCCTAAAAATTTGAAGGGCCAGAAAAAATCATTAAAAAGATGGATGCTTATCTGAACTTTTTGTGCCTGGGAGCCTGGGCTCAAGATTTTGTTGAAATAATTCTGATGTAAAGTGGATAAAACAGAAGAGCAGAGCAAGACAATGCAGTCAGAACCTCAGAGGTGGAAGCAGCAGTGAGAAGACAGTGGAAAAGGGAATAACGTGAGAGTTTCCCTGGTCATCTGGCCAGTGAATGTTTAATTTATAAAGTTAGAGTTACTTTACTGAAGATTTCTCTCTCCCCTCCATACTGCTGCAGAAACGTGGAAATAGGTCTATATGATCTGCTTAAAATTAGTTCTTAGAAAGTCAGGTGACATTAAGCACTGGGGTTTTTTTGTTGTTTGCTTTTTTTTAAGTCAATGAGCATCTTACTAGGCTTTTTTGGGGGGAGGGTTTTGTGAAGTAGATGCCTTAATATAACTTCCCATTTACAGAAAACAAAATCTTCTGTTAAATTTTTAATTCTCAGGCTTCTTTTTCTACAAGGAATTGTATTTCACTGATGTACAAGTTGATGCTGACTGTTCACAAAAGCTCTCATAAATATATATAACCCTTCTTTACCTTAACAGTCTGTGATAGCTTTGTTTTTATTTTCCAGCTTTGCCTACAAGATAAAGTTATGAGGTAAAATTCTGTAAACTGATATGTCTGTCAGTTATATTGATCAGATATACCTTAAAAATACACTGTGAGCACTGTACTATTTTTATATGTATGTTTCTGAGGTTGTGATGACACCTTCCAAGCACGGAGGAGCTCCAGGTAAACACAGCCTTGGAACATGCTCTTGTTACACTATGTCCTTCTCAAACTCAAAATTTAGTACAACACACACTCAAACACTAGTTCATATAGCACAGTTCTAGTTACATACACAGATCTTCCCATTCAGCTATTTCTATATGAATTTTGGTTTTCATGCATGCATTCATTCTCTTGAAGTGACGACGGTTTCCATTTGAGACATACAGACACCCATAGAAATGACTTTACATTATCTGTAAGTATTTCAGAACAACTGTTGAAAATCACAGAGGAAAAAAAAAAACCCAAGCCAAATAAAAAAAGAAAGGCTAATATTCAGTAATCCAAGGTACTGTAGATAAAATTAATGCTGGTGTGTTTTCACACTAATTTAGGCTCTGATAGACTTAACTCAAATGATGGTGAAACTCTTACATGTCAAAATACATAATTCAATAAATCTAGCTTTCTAGGAATGCAGGCAAAATCTACTCTGCTGATTATATTTAAATACAAGGCAAAGCTCTAAAGGATGGCTGGGTGACAAAGGGCAGGACGTGTGTCAGTGCTTCCTTTGGCAATCAATGGAAAGAAACAGGTGATTCTTTGGTGTAATTTATCACATATAAATCAAGAAACCTAAAGCTGGCCAGATGAACTGTACCCCAAAAGTTCTTCTCTCCTTTGATTGCAAGGAGAGTCTAGGATGAGTAGCTCAGATGCAATTGTTTACAGTACTGATACCTAAAATCTGCTGAGAGGAATTTTACCCCCAAATTCACTATGGAATGAAACTTCATAGGTTGTGTATACCTGAAAGTTTTAAGTGTAAAAAATGTGAAATCTGTATGAAGGTTTCAAATGAAACCTGAATGTATTAATTCAGAGATTACTTTAACATGCAAAATAATCTATTCATGGAAAGAAGAGTTTGTCTTCCAGTTTTAATTTTAAAAAGCAATGTGAGCTGGCACTATTTCCAGCTGTTTTGAAAGTAATGCATATAATATATGGAGTGTAATCACGTCTATGTGGCTGAGAAAAAGTGGGGGTATTAGCTTTGTTTTATTTACACAATTAACAATGCAATGTTAAATTTCGCTGAAATAATTTCTCCAAATATGTCTTTTTCTAAAATTCCTTTCTTAATTACCACTTTGTCCACATAATGAATGAGGACTGTTTGGTTAATTTTCATAAGCACCAGTTTCCTGTTGTAATACATAATATAGTCTGTAAAATGATTTCTACCATTTAAAAATTATTTATACCCTCTTTATACTCTGAAGAGATCCAACATTATACTTCTCATTAAAGCTAATTTCTTCCATCTTTATATGTATATATTGTCTTTTAGTAAACCTATGAGGTGGTATTTGTTTCATTAACTTCTTAAACTTTAAACATAAACATTTTGAAATATGAAGAATAACCCTTTGATTATCAGAAAGCTGTTAAAGTTTAATGTATGACTGGCTGCTGCAATTATTAAGTAACCACTGAAACATTTCTAAAATAAAACCACTCTGTTTATAGCCTTGCCTCAAAAACACACTCTCATCTAAAAAAAAGTAGAATCCAACATTCCCAACTGCGAAACTGATGTCTGCCCAAATGTCATTAAAAGCACCCGTCTAAGGCTACTTGCGGGTCAGCTGTGTTTAATTCCAGAAGTGCACAACTCTATTCTGCATTATAAAAGTTATGTGTTGACTTGATCATTTGTGTGCTGGTATTTCCTTACCATTTTGAAAAGCTGAAAAAAAAATAATCCACAGAAACAATTAAACCTTATTTAAAATTTGTTTTTGAATGCTTGTGGAAATCTTTAAATCCCAAAAGGTACATCAAATGGCATACCTCCCCAGTTCACTCCCGAGCCCTAATCTGCTTATCATTCACACAATATAAATGTTAGCTCATTTATGGACTTTCTTTTGGAAAAAAATACCCAGTTTCTGCTGAAACAAAACCAGATTCAGTTTTGGGAATAGTTCACACTACTGGCAGTTCTAATGTTTTTTAGGTGTATATGGCTCTTAGCAGAAAACTTTGTAGTCAATTTGTGCATACATTCAAATGCATATCCACACCAGACTACAAATCACAAACAGTGCTGGTTATTCATTATGCAAATGCATATCCACACCAGAGGTTTGATAAAACAAATCTCTACAAATCACAAACAGTGCTGGTTATTCATTATCACAACACTAACAAAATGAGCACGCTTAGTTGTTTTATGCTGGAAAATATAAAAATTAAAGGGCCTGGTAACTTTTTTCTGTGCTCCCTTTTTCACATTTGGCTTGAGCTGCCGTATGCCTGTCTGTGACATTGGAAACAGACGATGAAATCCCTGTGGAGGACAGTGTACACCCGCTCTGGTGTTTACATCCCATTTCTGTGTGTTGCTGTGCCAGGCTTGTTGCCAGCGCGTGTACTGTCTACACTTAGCACAAGAGGGAAATAAGACTGATAAAGTTTTTGCCAAGGCTTCTAAAGGTTTGAGGGGATGGACCCCATATCTGCAAAGGAAGAACCACCTCCGGTCACTGTGGGGCTGTGCGGATAGGTCCACAAGCCTTCCACCCTCTATCATTCACTGATGCTACTCTGTCTGGCAACATGAAAGGTTTTTTCTTTCCTCAGAAATACTTAACACCACTAATAGTGCCTGAATAAAATCTGCATGCATTTTTTTTTGTGCTTTGATACAAGCTGTAGAACAGTATTAAGGTCACAAAGGTGAAGAAAAATGTCATTCAGACATGATACTTTTTTGTATTACCACTTTACTTTCAGAGAGAATTGAGAATTGGCATCACATCCATGGGTAAGGAATTCCCTTAGGCCATTCTCCACCTCTTAGAAGTGCGTGAGTACATGCTTCTTGCTTAGTTATCTTACATATTGAAAAAAGAGTTTGCATAGGTAGTATCTACTTCCTAAGGAAAACTTGATATTCGTGATCTTCCGTGAATGAAGTTAACAGACTAAGCCATGGCACTCCTGATGGACACCAGCGGGCTCAGAGCACAGAGAAGATGTAGATTGCAATGGTAAACATTATTTAGCATAAGATCAGATGTGGGTTGAGTTTGCTTTTACCTCCGGTCATTCCAATTGACAGAGACATTAATCCTAAAAAAAAATTTCAGCAGGTATCTTGATGTTGAAGAAACAAATATTGTAAGCTGTGTTAAGTCACTTACGTAAATGAGTTTTCTGAAGAAAGAGAAAGATGATATTCTGAGTTGTGCATTTAATTTATAAGGTTGTGTTTTTTTTTTTTTTATTAACACCTTGAAATGTATGTTTAGCCCATGACTGTTGAATCATAAAGACAGAATTTTTCAGATCAAAGCTTTATTAGTTCAATCATGAACTCTCACAATTTTGGATCTTACAAAAAAGCACCTTTTTTCTTGGCTAAAAAGCAACAAACCTGGGATGCTCTTTTCTTGTACTGACCATTACTTATAGATCGGTAATGATTTGATAAAAACACCCTACTTTCTTAACTGTCACTGTTAAACACCATTTGCAAAAATGTAACGAGATTTCACCTGCTTACCCTTTTCTTCCTTGCTAAATACTGCAGTTGGATATTTTTTGTTGTAGTTGCCGACAGTAATGCTTCAAATTTCTACTTGCAACTAAAGCTACAGTTTCTGAGGAAACTGAGACTCAATTTTGCTTCATAAGAGGAAAAGCATGAGAAAAGAAACCTTCCAGGACTCAACTGGAATTTTCTAGGTTAAATTTTTGTTGTTTAAGACTCATGTCTGCTTCTGGAGGCCACTTGAATACAGTCAAGAGTATTATCTCAAATTGAATTAATTTTGTGGTTTGTATGGCAACTTGATAAATTAGGCTCTCTAGTCAGGAGTTAAGAGTTACAGTTCTCATCAGTAGTGCTGGTCCTTAGTGGTGCTGAGGTAAAATTTCTGTGTTGTTTAGATTCAGATTTACCATTTGATTCCTCCCAGTATGTATTCAGAGATCTACATCTTGCAACCAGGAGGCATAACATAACACCTACTTCACAGAATTGTTATCTTTTAACAGCACGTGGTGTCTAAGGCGAAGTTACAGCCTTTTTAATACTAAGATTTAAAGTGCTTTAAAAATCCTACCCATACCTATTGAGCCAAGAGATTCGAAATAGGTCAACTAATTTATTTCATAAGTAGTTGCAGGACAGGGATGCTTATAAGCCAGTAACTCCTGTGTTAAGATTTATCCCAAAGGAATTTTCTTCCTTTGTGGAAAAAAATGAATGCCTTAATCTCATTCACTCAGCTATAAATGCAGGGACACACACCAGTAATATGCAACAGTAATAAACCATGTGTTGTACTGTATACTTTGTACAACAAAAATAAAAAAAAACTTACTGGTAAATTCCAGTAGGTTTTTGTGCTTTTCTGTGTATTCTTAATTTGGGTAGAAAGCCCGAACTGTCAAACTGGACAAACATACAAGTCATGGAATCACTAAACATCGGTTGGGAAAGGTTTCTAGAGATCATCGAGTCTTAACCTCCTGCTTGAAACAGGACTGTTACCCCAGTCCCAGGACAGCTTTGAGGTCTGAAAACCTCCAAGGACAGATTCCTTGATGTCACTCAGCAACCTTTTCTAGTCTTGAACAATCCTCCACGTTGTTTTTTTCCCCTAATGTCCAAACTGAACCTCCCAAGATGAAATGTGTGGTATTTGTCCCCTCTTTATACCATCTGGCACTATTGTCATCTTCATAATGTCCTTCCAAGTAGTTACAAGAAATTACTAGGTCCCTCCTTATCTTCCTCTTTTCCAGACCACGGAACCCCAAGTCCCTCCATCCTGTTTTTTTTATCTTATGTTTTAGGCCCCGGCTATCTTGGTCACCAGGACCAAGGTCCCTGGACCAGTTTCTCCTTATCCTTCTGTAACTGGGGGGTGGGGGTGCAGGGAGGGTGGTGCCCTGACACTGTCATACGCAAGACCCTGCTTACCAGTGCCACGTGGAGGGGAACAGTAACTTCCCTCAACCCATTTGCCATCTTCCTCCTCATAGTGGAGCCTAGCACGAGGTTGGCCTGTGAGAGCACGCTCTGGGCTCACGTTGGCCACAGCATCTGCTGCAACGCCCGGTGCTTTCCTGGAGGCCAGGCCCAGGCCAGCTGCTGTCGGACCGGTGGGGCCATGGGGCGACGCCATCCCGGGTGCAGACAGACCTTGGGTGCCAGCAACCCAGGAGGTTTCTGCCAGCCAGCCCTACCCCTCTCGGGAGCTCTCTGGCCCGTGACCTAAGGCGGAACAAGTGGTTACTCCAGCAGCGTTACCAGATGGGAAACATTTAAGCGATCACTGTTGGAAAGTGAGAGTTCTTTGTTCTCGAAACAGAAAGCAGCGTGATGTCAGGGCTGGGCGTGCAGCAGCGAGCAGCGCTGTTACCGACGCACGGGGCTCTTTCCCGGCCACCCAGCTCTGTGACCGGCGCTTGGCTTCCCCCGGCTGCAACCTGCCGGGACAAAGCG
>NW_009260687.1:151956-162704 GCF_000687185.1 Egretta garzetta
GAAAGTGCCCTTGGCGGGATGCGGTAAGGGATCGCTCCCCCGCCAGCCCCCCGCCGCACCCCGCGGGGGGAAGGCTGCGAGGGCGCCAGGCTCTTCTCAGAGGAAACGGCCGAAGTGAAATCAGAGGAATGAAATGAAATCAAAGGGATGGAGCCAGAAGGGAATTTTGTCTGCAGATTGAGATTGTCAATAATCCCGGGCTGGAACTGCCGTCAGCAAAAGGGAAATCTGTAGCGGTTTTATAGCTAAATCGGTTGACGCTTCGAATGAGTGCTGGTCTATTAATTCTGTTTATTTGCTCAGGGAACAGGCTCCTGTATTATTTAAAGAAGGGCGCGATTTATTGTGTACTGCCTCTTTAAAATGCTATATGTAAACTTTGGTTGCCAGGTCCCCCTTTTTTTTATGAATACAAAAAGTAGGGAAAAAAAAGCGCTTTATGTTCCAACACGTCTATGGAGTGGATGTACATTTTCTAGCTGTTAGCAAAACATTCGCTAATTACAATGCTTGTTCCTTCGTTCCCTTTAAAATGTTGATATCTTGCAGCGTGAGCCTTTGCTCGAGTGTAGCTGAACATTATGATAGCGGTGCTATTTTTCAAAGAAACGGTTCAGAAAATGTTGAAAATTCAACTAAGTTCACTAAATACCTTAATCGAGATTGGGAAGAGCAAGTTTTGTTTTTGTTTTCGCTATTTGCAAGCTAGAGAAAGTGACATCTGAGTCGTGAACAGATGGCATAAATCAGTCAACACAAATCCTGCCTAACGTTGCTGTTACCGTGTAGTACTTTACTCAAATTAACATTAATTTTGGATGCCAAAATGATTTCTAAGGAAGTTTGTTGGAGTAATTTTGTCCATGTGGTATACTGCTTCAATTATTACAATTTTTTGGTTTTGGAGTGGCTGGATAAACAAATAATTTTGAACTCATTTATCATTCTTAAATAGATGGAACTTTTTTTGTTTCATCTAACAAACTCCAGTTTTAAATAAAGCTTCTGATAACTGGTAAGAATTATCCAATGGCTTATTTCTGTTCTTCCTATTGTACACTATGCATACTGGTCTATCTTTACCTTTGGTCTAACTGGCTTTTTGGTCCTATTTAATCTATCTTGCCTTTTCAGTAGCGTATCAATCAGTCTTTCTCCTATTTTTTCCCCTCGCCATCCCACCCTCTGCCCACATGCATGGGAAAGGGGAAAATTGCCTCACGTATTCTTGTTCTCCCAGCAGGCGAGTAGGAGGTGTTTTATGATACCTTATTCCTCTGTAATAGGGAAGCCACAGATTTGCCCTGCTACCTACACTTACTTAAATCTCTTTTTAATCCAGAAATCCAGGTATACAATTTGGGGAAAAGCAAGTCTTCAAGAAAGTAAGCAAGATGTGTAATTTTGGTTGGGATCTAGTTTGTGCATACTCACCGATCTAGGGTTATGTTTCCCCCTCTTTTCATAATCCCTGGAGAATGACTGGAGTAAAGGCTCATCATGATTTGTTTTATCCCCATGCAAGCTGCTGATGTGGTGTGAAAGAGCTTATAGACCTCTCTCAAGCTTCAGGATGGGGGCAGAAACACAACTTTCACTGTCCATGGGGGCACAGCTTCTTTTAACCGCCTTTTGCTGCGCAAAGTGGTACTCCATCACCACCTGGGAACCCAGGAAAGCCAAAACTCACCCTCTGCTCCAGCTCCTGGAGCTCTGTAATCACAACTGCATTCTGCCCCATGCTCCCCAATATCCCCAGCTCACATTTCTCATGCCAGCTATCATGATTTTATTACCAGTCGCAAGTTACTCGCTCTTTTCAGTTACTGTGAGCAGGCCCCAGGGCTTCCGCTTTCCCACAGAGACCGGAGGACGAGGCTGCTTCTCGATGGCTTTCTCTCTCAAGCTCATGGTACCGTCTCCCATGGGGAGATCCAGCAGCCTTTCCACACTTGCTCAGAAGGCACTTTCCAGGAAAACAAAGTTACTTGCTGAAATCACCTCTGAGGGAGGCTGGCCAGCTTCACAGGTCCCCTGTTTCCCAGGTGAGTGCTCTAACCACGAGCATCTCCTCTGTCAATGCTCCTGTTTTTCCTACACCACATCCTGGGAAGAGGATTTTGCCTCCTGACTAAAGAAAAATGCTGCAAAGCCAGGGGTCAGGACCTTTTTTTGGTTGGATTTCTGCTCCTGCTCGCCTGCTTTGGGAAGCTCACTGTGCAGCATGGTAGCACTCCATCCCTTTGCAGAGACACTGAGGCTTGCAGTAAGTAGAGAGAGACTGCCTCCTAATTTAGACACTGAATTACTCTTTGTAGGATCTCAGAGATGCCTTAGGAGGAGGCTGTAGATTTTTGTTCACTGATAGACTAGTAATGAGTTTGAAATTGTGTTTTTAACTCTGATCAGTGTTTCATATAACAACAGGTAGGAGAAAAACATTCAGCAGAAATGGCTTATGAGGGAAGGAGAAGGATGTCTCAGTCATCCCAGCTTCTGACGTTAACAAACAACACATAGTTTGTTATAGTGGGTGGTAAATTCCAACCAAAGCCTCTCCAAGAACCAGTTATGTTGTTTTTTGCTGCTGATTGTATTAAAAATGCAGACTTCTAATTCATGTGCTAAGAATCAAGCTTCTGAGTTTAGATAGCTGCCCTTCATGTCCTGCAAAGTGAAAATTAAGAGCCTAGGCTAGGTAGTTTGAACATGATCCAGAAGCAGCTGCCTGTCAGAGAGCAACCTGTTCAGATCCTCTTGTGGCTCAGAATTCTTAATTCTGTCAGCCCTATCCCTATCAGCTATAGGCACCACGCATTATGCACCTAACCAAGTATCAGCTGCACAGGTACTATACAGAACAGCCTCATCATATGAATTGCACTTGAGAGTCACATGCATGGAATTTGAATTTCAGAATATTTGTATGAATATTAAGATAGAAAATGATTCCTTCTCACAGCATGCTTGCTAATGAGGGCCCAGGCTAATGGCTAATGCTAAATGACAAGAGGGATGGTGATTTCAATGGGTTTGCCTTGTTTAGGGGAAGTCATATTATGCCTGATAGCATTTGAAGTTGGAGACCAAGCTGTAATTACACTCAAGAAGAGTTGTATTTTTCCCCATAGATGAACAATCTGGAAGGGAAACAAGGTCACAGATGTTGAAGGAATGAGAAAAAAAGAAGATTTTAAGTGCTCAGCTGTAACCAAACAGGAGGTGGCATGTTTTTTACTCTAGACTCCAAATGTTACTGCTTTTCTAAATCCCACGTTCCTGATCACTAAGGAAATACATAGTAATACTTCTTCCCTAAAAAGTACTACTAAATTCCTTTTGAAACTATTTTCAAACAGTCATGAATCTGGGATATTTTATTTCACAGCACTCCACAGCAAATGACATCTACTTAATTTGAGAACTGTAAACAAAAATCTCCAGGTATGATCATATTCAAAGAACATATTAAAGAAAAAAAAACCAACCCACCCAACCAAAAAAAAAAAAAAACCCCAAACACAAAATTATAACAAAGAAATCTTTTCCTACAATGATTATTTTTTTAATGTCTAAG
The DNA here is from genome assembly GCF_000687185.1 of Egretta garzetta. Lineage (NCBI taxonomy): Eukaryota > Metazoa > Chordata > Aves > Pelecaniformes > Ardeidae > Egretta > Egretta garzetta. Next base: position 155,534 of record NW_009260687.1, read on the forward strand.
TGTTCTCATTTGTATAATGTACATGTGTATTTGTGCATAGGTGTGTGCTTGCAGATGTACACTATAACTGTGACAACTGAGAGATTTATTTTCAATTATGCTGTGAAAGAAGAAAATAATGATTCTCAGTTTTGGCCATTTTAGTAATCTGTATTATAAACTGAAGAATGTGAAATTACCTAGATTATGTTAGAAAAGAACAGTCTAGAAGGAAATGTAACCATTTCCCTTGAAAAACCGTGTAGCAAGAAAGATTATGTATGCATGTTTTGTTTGCTTTAAAACTAACTTTTTCATCTTCCAGAAAAATTGCCTGTAAAATGCAGTGGAAAAGAGAGCAATCTCCTATGGATATTAGCAACCTGCCCACATTTTCATGGTTCTACAGTAAGATCAGAAAAAAATCTCATGAGAAGGAAGCTTTAACTTGCTCTAGTAATAAACAGAAAACTTTGAGGAAAGATGTTTTAAATATTTTGAGGAGAGACAAGTATTTTATCGTCAGCTTATTTTTTCATCAATCACTCCAAATTCAATTTGTCAAATCCAGGAGGGATTCCTGGAACTTCAAGAATCTGAACATGATGTAGATAGAACAGATATATTCTTACCTCCTTTCTTAAGAAGAAAGAGTCACTTTGATAACGATCTTCAGGTAGTAAAGTAATTCAAACCCAACATTCACAATTTTAACACAATTTTAAGCCCGGAGTCACAACTTAGCTCTTTATTGAAAGCACAAAGTGAAATGGAAGAAGAAATATACAGCTGCAGCAACAGTAACAGGAAACCAGAAGAAAAAAAGGGGTGGGTTCTACCTCTTGGTCTGAATATACTCAAGATACAAATAAATTTGACCTGCTTTGATAAGGAGTTGCGTGACAGATGTCCTGCCATTTGGAGCATTTTTTTCAGGGCACCTAACAGTTAAAACTTGTCTTCTTTAGCTGTTTGGCAATTTCTGGAAATAGTTTCTCAACCGTTTAGACCTGGACTGATTTGGGATCCTGAGTAACAGGACTTTTAATTCTGACTCAGAATTGAAGAAACAGCAGTTGAGGAGCCCTACAAAACAATCTTTTTGTCATAATCCCAGTTTTCCTGTGGCCCCAGGACAGAAGAACCATGCAGACTCTCCAGGGACCATGGACATTAATGCTCCACTTCAGAAACAACTCTCCTTCTGTTTTTTCTCTCTCCTATTTTCAGTAAAATTAAAATTTGGAAAAGTTTAGCCTCACTCATTTTAGGAATGAAATAAAATACTAGGAAAGTAGATTATTTTCCAAAATGGGAAATATGTTCTGTTTAAAATTGGGATCCTTATCATTTACCTGAAGATTTCCAGTTCTATTAGGAAGGGTAGCTGCTACTGCAGCTGTCTTAAAGGATGGCAGCCATGTCCACACTATAACACTCCTTAAGTTTAAAGGTTGATTTTGCTCATTTCTCTCAGGCAAAAAAAAATTATTTTGAAGAATATGCAGGATTTGTATAGAAGTAAGATCTATATCCTCCACTCTATTATGGGTAGGTTAATTTTTTTTTTTTAGATTGCACGCTCGCTCTGAGCTGTGCATGCTATGTACGTAGGTAAGAATGTGTAAAATATTGATATTCTTGAAACTTCAGAGTTTTGGCAGAAAGAAGCATATGTTCTGGGATATATGTGAAATAAAGAAAGAAAGAAACAAACAAAATGGATACCAGAGCACTTCTTCATTTCCTCACATATATTTATATAAATTGGTCAGACACCCAGAACCATAATCATGAAGGACTGTGTCTCTCCCCACCCTCAGTCTGCAACATGAGCAGACATACCTCCTGGTGTGTCCCGACTCCAACCTTAACCAAAAAGGAATAAGGACAGAAGCTACTGAAGTCTGGTCACCGACACTTGCTCAGCAAAGGGAATCTGGGTGCTGGTTAACAGTATGGGATAGCTTTTGTACTAAGACTAAGTTTCTACAAAATTTACAGCCTAGTATTCACTGTTCTTGACTACCTTAACACTACAAGGAATATTAATTATTTTACCATACTATTTACTGAGTTTTCTTTGAAAATAGAGCGAGGTACTGTAGCTATGGACAGATAAGGTTTGATTAAATTAAACAGTTGCAAGTGGCAAATTGTATTTTCCTTAAGGACTCAAGAGCTTCCATGAAGTGTTAAAACTCCATTGAAAGTAAGGTGATAACTGACATTTCTGGTATGGTCTCTTTCGATCTGTATTATTTTTTTTCCATCCCTGTCATGGACATGTTTTTTTATATGTGACTATTAAAGACAGGTAATTTAGTCTCATGTTCCCTTTCAGTCAAGATGACCTCTGTCACCTGCGGTTCTTCTTACGGTGCACACAAATGTCAGTTAACTTGGAAGCAACAATAAGATGAGCTCAGTTCTAATACTGAAACCAGCTATTCATTGTTCATTTAAAAACTGCAATTAAAATAACATAGTACTAAATAAAACACCAATAAAATATAAGCAGTAATTTTAAATATATTTGTCTATCTAGAAGACATTTCAATTTTGTCCTTTCATGTTGCTATGAAATTTGGAGGATTTTTTCTGAAGCAATCAATACTCATGCTTCTAACGTTAACAGCCGGCAAAATAATAAAATATAGCTGGAAAATGGGCAATGTTTCGTTGTTATGATGAGTGACATGGATTTATGTAGACTTTGAGGGGTTTGGTTTGTTTTTTGTTTTAAACTAGATTGTAGTAAAGAAGTGGCAGGATGTCTCCTGTGTGCCTTTACTAGAGCAGATACTTTTGCAGTGCCTTCAGTTGAACTGAAACAAGGTTGAAGATAAAACTGACACTTTTTTTCCTGCTTCAAAGGGGGAGGAAATTAGTTTTATACAATGAAAAATGGCTACTACAGTCAATTGTTTCAAATAAGTTTGAAGCAGCCCGTCGCTAATTACAGATGCACAGTGAGGGCAGCAGTGCAGGTAACATTTTACAGCAAATATAGTCCCAGAGGAAGAGTGACAGTGCAAAGAGAAGGCGGCAAACGAAAACATGAGAAAGATACAGAAAAGAAGGGGAAGATTGCTTGTAGTGGCATACAGGACTATGAGCGAATAAGAACTCATGAGTTACTTGGGAGTCTCAGGAAGAAAGTTTTTATTAGAAAAATATTTGAAGTTCTTGGCTCTCACTTCTTTCACTGGCACCCTATATGATAGTCAGCTATTCATTATCAAATAGCTAATTGCTTTTATAGTTTGCATTGAATTTTTTAAAAAAGAAAACATTGCCTCTATGCTAATCTGGATTTGGTATGAAAAAAGAAGAAATATATGGACTATAAGGAGTTAATTTACTTTTATATATATAAAGCATGCTAGCTGTCTTATTCTTTCAGATCACTGAAATAAATTATGAGGAAGTAAGAGGTGCCTTTGGAGAGCTTGTGTAATGATACAGGATTAGAGATGAGGTTTCAATGAGGCGAAGGAGCTTACATTGCACTTACTCTCAGTGTGCTTCAGTCACAAGCTATATACCTATATACATCTTTGCTTTCAGGAACGTATAAGTTGTCTGTGTACCAGTTTTTCAAACCCTGTGCTTATCCTCACCTTTTTCCATATGTTTGGTTACTTGCCTGTAGGCAGGGTTCTCAGAATTAATTGTCTACTAATTGTCTACTAATTGACTATCAGTTAGATCAGCATAGCATCTCAGTTTCAGCATTGAACAGCCATGTCACCACAGCCAAAAGTCATTTCTGAAAAACTTGGTTTTGACTATTCGAATATGCTCTATAAGCAATGATTACTTAAACTTGGCAAAGTAATGCTTTTCATGGCTGTGGTTTGGTTTTTATGAAACACCAGTGGTATTAAATTTATGGATATTACCAAGACTAGCCAATCTTACATTCACTCAGCATGGGAATGTAAACCACATATTTTCTTAGTGTTTGTCTTCATGTGTACAAATTACAGCAATCAAAAGAAATCCTGTGTTATTTTTAGCAAGTCTCAGTGGATCGATGGCATGTATGGTAAGAGCTGATTGTACATCACCCCTAACTTCCTAACATCCTTCTGGATGCCCCTAAAAAATTTGCATGTTTGGAAGTGCTTTCCAGAAGGCATCCTGGTCTGGAGGGTAGAGGATCAGGGCTGCAGAGCACATCATGAGTGCACTTTCCTTCACTTTAGATACAGCTGTGAGTTCTATATGGCAATAACAATACAGGAATAAATAAAATGTGCATACACTACATATATTTTCAAAAAAATGCAACAATATTATGGAATATTATAAAGAATCGCAAAATGTGGCAATTCCAGCATTTTCAAAACTGCTGTCAGCAAGCTCCTAACAGTGCCAAAGCAGGCAGGAGAACAAACCAGTATCAACCATTTATAAAAGTGCACTTTCTTGTCCTCTTGTTTAGATGGGTACTGTGTTCGTTCACATCTATAGAACTGTAACAGAAGCTGTATCTAATATATCTAAATAAATACAAAGTCTAACAATTAGAATAAACCATTTCAGATTAATTGTGCCTTTTGTTAGTCTCACAGACTGCCTGTTTGTATTGAAATACGTGTTAATCACAAGCCAGTAAGTCACTGCATATTGTCTAAAAATAGTTTTCCAGTTTCATTTGTCTTCCTCTTCATGACATTTTCTTGAAGTATATTATTTACTGTCTTCTGTCTTAAACTTAATGACTGTATTACTTACTTAATTTAGTAATAGTACAAGAAATCGGTACAAATTTAGACTTTCTATTTGCTTTATTTTTTTCTCCCCCCCGCTTTCTCAGCTAGCTATACTACTAGCTACAATTTTTGTTCACTGAAAACTCCCATTAAATGTAATTTTTTGAGATATTTTTAGACAATTAAACATAAGACTTGATTTTACCTGACTTTTAATTAAAAGTGAAAACAGAATACAATTAGATCTTCATGATTGAATTCTTTCTTATTACTTACGTTAATATTTACTACAAACAGATGTTGACAAACTTCATTAAGTCTCTGTTACAGGTATAACTGTTATATCATTACCTAAGTTACTACTGATTATCTTATAAAAACAACAGCTTTAGGAAAAGTGAAAAAAATATAACTGGCATAATTTAGTTTTCATCAGTCATCCAAATGCAATGCTCATGTCAACAAAGGAAAGTTTTTCTTTGCCTTTATTTTAATAAAGTCTGTTTTAACTGAAAAATTATGCAGTTAGTCTCTTGCTAAACTACCCAGATCCACACTTCTTTATGGCCTGTTTTTTTAATTTTGGAAGTCAAATAGCTTCAAATGCATGGAAGAAATACATAAAAGACATCATTTCCTATCACTTTGTGTTTTTCTGGAGCAAAATGACCTACCTCCAACCAAAGTCCTTGCTGTGAATGCATTATTTGCTTTATTTCCTGACAAAATATAAAATTATGTGCTTGTATTGCTTTGCCTCAGTGAAAAAGAATTTAATAAATTTATAAGGTATGTCTCAGAAGGAAACCAGAAGTGAAAATTAGTAAGTTCTCCATCTCCTCTGAGAGAGATACTAAGACAATAATAAAAAGCAGTGGAGGTTGAGGTTTCTCCCACTGTCTGCATTGGTTGTTAACATATATATATTTTTCCCTTCTTGAAGTGGCAGGATACCAACTATGAGTATTCATATCATGGAATCATAGAACGACTGAGGTTGGAAGGGACCTCTGGAGGTCATCTTGTCCAACCCTCCTGTTTAAGCAGGACCACCCAGAGCAGATTGCCCAGGACCGTGTCCAGACAGCTTTTGAGTATCTTCAAGAAGGGAGACTTTACAATCTCTCTGGGAGACCTGTGCCAGTGCTCGATCACAGTCAGAAAGTGTTTCCTGATGTTCAGAGGGAACCTCCCATGTTTCAGATTGTGCCTATTGTCTCCTGTCCTGTCTCTGGGCACCACTGGAAAGAGCCTGATTCCCTCCTCTTTGCAGCCTCTCTTCCTATTTGCACCACCCTCCCAATTTGTAGACATTGATGAAATCCCCCTGAGCCTTCTCTTCTCCAGATCAGTTCCTGCTCTCAGCTTTTCCTCAAAGGAGAGATGCGCCAGTACCTTCATCATCAGCTTTCTGGCCCTTTGCTGGACTCTGTCCAGTATGTCCATGTCTCTCTTATACTGGGGAGCCCAGAACTGGACACAGGACTCCAGGTGTGGCCTCACCAGTGCTGAGTAGAGGGAAAGGATCACGTCCTTCAACCTGTCAGCAACAGTCCTTCTAATGCAGTCCAGGATACCATTAACACTCTTGGCCACAGAGGCATATCACTGGCTCATGTTCAACTTGGTGTCCAGCAGGACCCCAGGTCCTTTTCTGCCAAGCTGCTTTCCAGCTGGTCAGCCCCCAGCATGTACTGGTGCCTGGGGTTGTTCCTCCCCAGGTGCAGGACTTTGCAATTCCTCTTGTGGAACATCATGAGGTTAAATGCTAGTGTCTGCATTACTTTTTTTTTATTTATATAGAAGAAATTCAAATTTTCTCTTCTTTGAGGTAGTTAATACTGACATTTTTTGTCACATTTTTGAAAAAGAGAGATCACTGCTTTCACATACAGGCCAACTTGTATTTAACTGCACTTTAGGAATCTGAGAGAAAGAGTACTTGCAATGGAGTTCGTTACATGTGGGTTAGGTTCCAACAATTGACCTTAGAGGCTTTTACACTCAATTTGCTGTTCTCCTAACATGCTCTGTTATACTTGAACATATTTTTCAATCATTTAAATCAATAACTAGGAATCTTAAATACAAAGGAATCGTAAAGGAAACAGAATAATTCTTTTACCATTAGTTCATATCTAAATATACTTAAAGTAGTCACATTAATGATCAAGAACAACAGTTAAAAAGAGGTCTTGAATCAGCAAAGTACTTAAATACACAATTTAGTGTTGAGGCCTTGATAGCTCAAATGAATTCAGTGTGTAAACTGCTTCAGTACTATATACTGTATATTTCTATTATACGTTACATGAGAGTCAGAACTGATACCTAATACCTTCAGTTATTTGTATTAGACTTGTGTATCCCATTTCTTTCCAGGTAAAACCAACTATGTAGCTATACAGCTATCCTGTTGTACACCTCACTTATTTCCATTCATCTAATCAGTAAATTCAGTACTTTTGGTG
>NW_009260687.1:162764-174647 GCF_000687185.1 Egretta garzetta
CTAAGTGAGTTATTTAGAAACCCTTTTATTTGTTGCAACAGACTGCAAATTCCATTAACATTTGTTTGGCTGATATATATATATATATGATTCGGTCACATACAGTATTCAACATATGCATGTGTGTTATTACATGTTTTGTGCTTATGCATTTGTGTCCAGCTGGTTTTATGAATATGGCACATCACTCTGCCTAGAAAGCACAGTGTGTTTTTCACAGCAAAACATAGGAATTATAAATAACACCTAAATCCTCATATTTATTTTGCAGCAACATACATTTTTTCCTCTAGATGGCAATATATTGCAAGAAATATTGTCAATCTGTTTGCAGTGGTTTTAAACATTGAATTTGACAGTCTCCAGAAGGTATTTAAAGTGAAATTACTCTTTCTTTTTGCTTGAATTTTTTTGAGGATTGATAAGTGTAACACAACAAATAATGAAGAAAATAGGTATAAAATTGTAAGAAGTAAATTAGTTAAATAAACCCGCCAGTTATAGTGCATGCAATACTTAAATACTTACCTATAACCAATGATCACATGGGCTTCTATGTCAAGGTAACCTGTATAAGCATACATGTTCCCAAGTATATTAGCATTTTTTACATACTTTACTGTAAGAAATGGAGCTTTTACATTTCCATATAAAGACTGCAAAATTCCATATTGACTCATTAAATTTTCTGTTTTGATCACTACTTAAAGTACAATATAGCAAAAATAATATCCCAAAACTGTGATTAAAACTGATATGGGAAATGATGTAAAATATATTAGAGGTAGCAATGCTGTTGTAGATGTGATGATTAAAGAATATAGCAAGAACTGATCTGTCAGGAGAGGTAGTGTCTTTCTCACACTAGTTGATGTAAGTGGGGCATTAAAACAGACATGTTTCCAGACATGTCGGTCAAAAATAGTAATGTTGTATTTTCCCCTTGTCCATACGTTTTAATCCTGGCTATTCTTTTTCTGTTCTGGCATACTATAATAAAAAGATAGACTGTATTGTCTTGAAAATATTAAATAGAAACTCAGGGGTTTCACAACAGCAATGCACAAGCATACAGAAATCTGGAGCTTATATATTTATATGTATACTTTTAGAAAATGTTGTGTGCACCTACTGAAAAATAAATGAATTGAGACACTATTTGAATTCTAGTATACTAACCCACTTGAGACACCCTTTTTTCTATACATGAGTTTGTTTTTTTCTTTATAAAAAGAACAATAAATAACTATACTTTATTAGAAGATTTTCACCTTCACTGTTTTCAGTAGAAGCTGACAGAGCACTAAATCAGCCCAGAAGGTTTATTCATTGTTTATCTTCCCCTGAAATTTCTGGTATGGATTCCCAAGGAATTACTCAAAAGAAATATTTTTCCCTCAGTTTTGTTAAGTGAAGAGATGATCTGGTGGTGTGATCTTGAGGACACTGAAGATAAGCTCTGCAGCTGGAGAGGTCAACCAGCTGTGAAGTATGGCCATAAGAAAAAATGAGAGGGGGCAGGGAAAGGTGGCTGAAATGGCAGTTTTATGGCAACATGTCTGCAAATTTATGTAAATTAGTCATATACTCTGCTTGAGGAAAATTGTGTGGGTTTAGGGCTAGATTTCTCATCACTGTATGTCTGCTTTCTTGAAAAGGATGTGTCTAAAACCTTGTGTTGAACTGGCATTGTTTGCCTTTTGGGTCTGATTAGAAGGAATGAGTGGTGCCTGAGGCTAATAAATATGGAAAGAGAAGGCTCAGATCAGGACAGCTGGGCATGAGTGGATGCTGGTAGTGGAAAAGCTGTGGGCATTTCCTTTGAGATGGCAAAAGGGTGAAGAGGATCTGACTATTGACTCTACAGATTTTAAGACCACTCAAGCAAGGAAAAGAGTAGAAAAAATGCTAGCTGATCTCACTGTTGCGAACAGATAAAGGCTGAAGATATATGAGAGTTGAGAGTGCAGTAGAGGAGTTTGCTAGCTGGTTTCTTTCAGATAAAAAACTGAAGGTTAAGAGACTAGTGTAAGAGCTGAGCTGTTCAGGGTAAAGCATAAATAGCATAGGGAGAGCTATACATCTTTCTGTGTACAAAACACTGGTGAAGCAGGGAAATTAGTGCAGGAAGAAGGGAAAAAGGCAGAACTGTGGGGTCCCTCTCAGCTAGCTAGAATGAAACACCCCCCTTTGAACGTTAGCAGTTTCGGAAGCTGTTGAATATAATGAGTTACTGTGGTGTACTCAGACTTCTGGAGCCTGTTTGTGGTGTCCAGCCACAATGCACTGCAAGCACGAGCAAAACTGGAGCTGAGTTCTGTGGTGAAATCCTTGATGTGCTATGGAAAGAGGCAGGGTGTGACATTGCTGCAGTGGTGCATCTTCTGCAGACGGTGTTGGTGTTTGGTCAGCAATCTGAATATGCTTCAGGCAAAACTTATCCTTTCTTAAACTCCTTAAAATTCTAGTGTAATGCATTAACAATACCATACTTGCAATTGGGAGTTAATGCTATGCTCTCGCTGCTGCTAGTAGGAAGTAAACATCAAAGTACCCTTTAATAAAATCTTGCTGTTGATGGTGAAGAAAGATGTGCATTTAAGGCAGAGCAATGAAGCCCTTTGTATGAACCTGCAAGGCTGTAATAGTACAGGTATGTCATACACATGGCCTCTGTGCTGTAGCATATATCTGGAGGATATTTCCCACAGTATAAATTTATTGGAGAGCAAGTTTGAGGGTAAAAAGGACTAGGATAAAGGAAATGTCCAACCCCTGCTCTAGAATAGAGACATGTAACTACCAGATGCCTGTTCTTCCTACTGTCTCATTTCTACTGCTACATCAGACCTGTAGGATAACTTGCAAGTCTCAGGCTTCTCCTATGAGCACTGAGACCTCTTCACCTTTGTCTGTCTCTGGAATTAGTGATCTGTGTAACAAAAGCATCAGACTGTCTTTGCCACCACCATCTTTGGCACTTATATTGCTTAGAGAGATTAGATCAGGGAATTATTAAGTCAAAGTGTTAATCAGTAATTATAAAAATATGTGTTATTTAAAATTTAACTATGAATCAGAGGTGGTTGCATAGGACTAATAGCTGGGATTCATTTGGCTAAACTAGATTTCTGAGAGGTAGTCATCAATTGTTGAAACTATCTACCTCAGATTTCTTTGATTGTTACTGTGAAAACTGAGGAAGATCCAAAAAGTAATTAGTTTCACCCTAAATTAAGCATTTAGGACAGATTTGACTGGAAAGTGACCATTTCTCTCTATTGACTAGTTTTAGGCACTAAAGTTAGGTGAAGTGAATCTTGCTCAGTATCTGCTCTGGACATCCCTAGTCCGATTTGGTATGTGTTGTCAAAAAACCCTGTAACTGCTCTAAGATCTATACCTATTAAGACTTTATTACAACTCTAATGAAGCTACAGCAGAATTACAGCAGCTTAAATTGGAGGACAGCTGACTTGCAATGTTGTTAAAATGTTGCATAAAGTCACTCTATTTTACCTGGGGTAGTACTGGTTTGTAATATATGCTCGCTAACCTGTTATAAATTGGGGTTTGCACTAAGGCAGCTGAATTTGTTATATATTTTCATATGCAAATTTCTCTAATGAAGACAGACCCTTAGATACAGTGAAAATAATACCCCACTGCCTTGAAGCTTTTAAACTCATTTTCACCTGTGCTGGGTTTGAATGTAAAATGCTGTAAAGCAGCAGTATCTACTCAGCATTTGTTTTGAAGAGGGGTAGTAAATGAGATAAAGGGCAAGGAAGATAACAACAGTGATATTGCCTTGCTGCAAAAGGTTGGACAGAATTGAATTAATTAATTAAAGAATTGGTTCTTTACTCCATATTCAGAGTAGAAATTACTTCTAAGAATTATTCCTTAAGAAATCCAATATTTTATGTTAGTGCTGGAATAGTTATTAAACAGTTATTCGCTGAGGAAGTTATCTTCTTTCCCTTTAAAAAAACCTTTTCTGTTAATTTTGTCCTGTAGATTCCCTTTCAAGAACATTTTTTTCTTCTGTCACCTCTGACATAACAGGGAATGCATCATTCTTGAAATTCACAATGTCTTACCTATAATTTTAAAGATCTCAGTTAGTAGCTACACATGTTTAGGGACCTGTTGCAGTTTCTAGAAATTATGGGGCATCTTTGACTCATTTAAAAATAAAGTAAGATGGATGCCAGAGCGTTATGTGCAATACTAGGATACAGTTGAAATCACAGGAATTAGGAAGAATTCATATAGCTTTTGAGGAGCAGATGCATCAACATCAAGAAGGTGGCTGCTGTTAGGATTGGGACCTCAACCAATATTCTTCCATGTATTCAAACCAGTGCTTAAAATCCTAAATAGCTCTCTGCACCTTATGTATAGGCTCATTTGATCCAGTTACTGAACTTAGAAGGGGACTAACTTGCCTTTGGTATTTGACCAGAGTCTTTATGAAATCCTGAGTCCAGAGCAACCAGTGTTCACAACTGATCTGTTTCAGATGATACCAGCTTCTGAGCCAGAGAATTACACACAGTTATCCCCACCCAGCAAAGTAGATATGGTACAGTATGGCCCGATTTATGCTAAGTATGTGTACTCTGGATGCTTAAATCTGAAGTTTGCTTTGTGTGAGTATTAGACTGAATTGAGGGTGCTTTCTTCTTTAAGATATTTAATGAGAACATGACGGTTAGCCTTTCTCATCCAAAAGTGGTGTCTGTCCTCCCCTGCCTGCACCACAATTTCCACCACTTTGCCTTTGCTGGTACTAGTGTTTGCAAGACCATTACCAAATCAGGGAGCTACTCTGGTAGAGACCTGGCACCACACAGAAAGAGTTTGTTGTTGGCCCTGATACTGTCAGTTCCCAGAGCTGTCTTTGTGACTGAATCCTTGTGTATGCACAAGGAAGACAATTGGAGTGAGGGAAAGATGACCTTCTCATCAGCAAAGTCAATTTAGTTTAGATTAAAATAACTGTGTCTGTAGTCCGCACCGGCATAGTTCAAAGTTTCACATAGCCGGTGTGTTCTTCTCATCACATTACTAAAACTCCCTGTGGAGAAAAAGTGTTAAAACTTTCAGAATAATGTCCTATTGCACATTTGAAAGGAAGATAAATCAGTCAAACATTCTGACAATATACTTCTAATTTAAAGAAAAAAAACAAACCCAGTGGGTCAGACAACACACTCTTCCTCTGTTTACCCATTTGGGCTTCCGTCTGTCTGCTGATATTGATTAGTATTCAACTCTTACTTTTCTAGGGTAATTATATGGCAGATCATTAGGACTGCCTAGAAGGAAAGATGGAAAATGTTATAACTTCAGATATTTTTTAAGACGCCTTTTGCCAAGGGGTTCTGTTTCCAGTAGCAAGAGCCAGATAATAAGATACAAATTATTCTAACATCAGACAGAGATAGTAAATAAAATTTATTGGAATAGTTCAATTTATTTTCATTGAGTTGCTATCAGTTGCTGCTTTCTTGCATAATGGAGGGAAATAAATAAAATTCCATTATTTCTAAGTCACATATTTTAAAAGTCAGAATACGCAAATATGTTTCTTTAAGTTTTTTGTAGCGATCTGGGCCTGAGTTGGCTCAGCTGTAAAATGGGAATAATTTTTCACAGACGTATAAAGAAACATAATTAACTAATATTTAGGAAATGCTTTGAAATCCACAGATGGAAAATTTTTCAAGTTAGTGCTACATGAATAGTGTTCCAAAGAGCTGAGTATGTTACTCGAATAATATTCTGCCAAAATATTCTGCCAAATATGTAAGTATCAATCAATCTGTAAAAGTAAAAACAAATTCATAATTGCTAAAACTCTGCACATCATGGAAACTAATTAAATTAACAGAAAATGGAATGCCATGCTCCTGGTATGGAACAGAAACTACCTGACATGATCATTATGAAGGAAACTTCATCTTCCATATGTTGAGAATGGATTTTTCTTTTAGGAGACAGTAAAGAAGTTACTTTCATTACAGAACAGACCATCATTGGACAGGATTTGAACACATAACTGTAATACGAGGTTTTACTTGGATTAGCAAAGGAACAGGCAAAGATTCATTTTGCCTCTAACAGTGCTTAAATACAGATTGACCCAGCTGACTTTAAAACAAGTGCCTAATTGACAGTGTAATTGTTCAAATCTCCCTGAATATCCAATTAAGAGAAGTAAATGTCTCTCAAGACAAGAGTAATTGTAAATGGGTTGACTTACTCTTTAAATCTGCCTGTTTCTCTCTACTTTGTTTATAGGGAACTTGTATTCCTTCTGTGTTTGACCATATTCCTAACACAGTGCCTCAGTTGCTAAATCTATGTCATGAAAGACAACACCTATTGAAGGAGAAGAAAGCAACACTAGCAACAAGTCCAGCTATTCTACCTGCTTTTAAGAGGCAAAAAATGAGGAAAACATAATGTAAAACAACAACAAAAAATGTTGGCTTTCTAGTTATTGAGATCTACTTTATTTTTATAGTGTTATCCTGATAATGACAAGGTAAATCGGTAAAAATATTAAAAGAACTAGACACAGTATAAGCAATGGATAAAATGGTGTGCCAAAATTCTATGTGTGTATTGTTTTATACATAATGGCATAGCACCATACAGCCCAAATGCACACAGATGAGCCTTCGGTTTGTCACGAGTTCAGGGAACAAAAAAGCAGCCTGCAGCTAGCTTTCTCCACCTATGTCTGGCACAAACACATTAGCTAAATGCTGTATTTTTTTGCTAAATAGAAAGAACCAAACAGTGAAATTTTAGCATCAAGCAGGAGCTAAAGCTGGCAGAAGAAGAAAAACAATAGCATTCAAAGAAAATAACAACAAGTAGGGAGTAATATGGTCCAAAAATGAATAAAAGATAAGGGACCACATCCAAAACAGAATAGGTTATAAAACATGGTCAGAGATAAAATATTCCCAGTGGCAGTAAATGGGAGAGGCACTATATCTCATATTGTGGCCAAGTAGAGAATTCTGCAAATCATCCTTTATACTGCCACCAAATACCAATTTGTGTCTTCACTGTCATCCATTTTTTGGCACTGTATATTTATTTCCATGCTTTTGGAGGGGCATTGTTTTAGGCTTTTTAATGTCTTGTTGTTGGTGGTGTGTTCTTACCAACAAAGATTTGTAACATATGCCCACTATTGGCCTAATCAATTGGAGCACAACAATTTCTGGATATATTAATGTGCACTGAATGAGGTGTGTGAGTGAAGCCTCTGCCCTTCATTTAAAAGTTTTAATATTAAGGGTCTTTTAAGATCGCTCATAATTATCTCCCCATAATAAAACAGAAAGAGCCCACAGCTCAAACATACCTGCGTGTCAGCACCCAGAACAGACACAAATGTGAGGTTATCTCACAGAAACATAAAGTAGGCATAGAGATTGTGAATATTGTTCTAGTGAAAAGCTGCATGTGTACAGACACAGATCCACAAAATGGCTAATGTAATATCCAGCTGCCACCAAAGCGGGATGGTTCTACTCCTCCTACCCCCATTCCTGTGGTCCCCCTCTGCATCCACCTCTAGTAGTTAGCAGGCATTCTGAACAGATTCTTTGGTAAATTAACAGAAAATTAACACGATAAAGACAAGAGCAGATTTCAGCTCTTTTAGAGGCTGAAATCAGCCAAGAGGGCACTTCCAGGAAAAGCCAGAGATGTGGCAAAAGAGGGACATGAGCTGCACATTTGGGTATGCAGGCAGAAGCCAAGGAGAAACATTGAGTGTCCACAGCCACCTTCTGTAGCAGCAGCTGGCTCATATCTGTCATTGAATTGCGCCTTTAGAGAGAGAAAGTCCCCCAAAGCATATGTGTGACATAACCTCCCTGATAATGTATCTGCCATTGAGGAAAAGCTGAAGAAAGTGAGTATTTGTATTGAATGACACTTTCTAACTCTAGGGAGGAAGACTCTATATACCCTTTACATGAAAAAAATAGGATTACACCAAAGAAGTCACTTTGGACTTCTTAAAAAAAAAAAGAAGACCTGGAAGCAAGTTCTGCTGCACCAAAATGGATAAGTGTTTCAAGAAAAATGCCCCGGGAAATCTAAAATGGGCAAAAGAAGCTAAAAAAATATCCAAATGGAGACCAAATGGAATTAAAGGCAACCTGACAGTTCCCCCATCAAAAAAACCCAACCAACCAATCTAAACCCCCCAAAAAGAGCACAAAGAGATGCAATAAAAAGTCTTTGCTGAAACAGTATGATGAATGGAATCTGCTTTATATTTTTACTGAGTATGTATTTCCTGTTTTGTCAAAGAAGTTTCTCTGGGTAGCCAGAAAGGCTAGTTTGCCTGTTTGCCTTGTCCAGGCTGGAGCAGAGTGGGTTAATGCAAATCCCAGCGTAGGGTGCTGGGGAGCACCATCCCAAACAGCCACTCAACAAGGTAGGATAGGCTTGGGTGGGGAGGTTTTACTATACAGTATTATGGAAGAGCAGAATGAAAGAAAACACATAGGGTGATCCCTAAGGAGCGAACAGATGAGTTGCCAAACTCAAGACAGTGGTCAGGAGGCTTTTCCTACCCTCAGATGAAGTGTGTATGGTTTTTTCTGCAACAAACGAAAGCCACTGAAGGTTGCTAGATTGAGAACAAAACTGGACAGATGTAGGCAAAACTCTTTTCTACACTTTGTCTCACCTGTCCTATTGGATGGGTTCTGCATTTTCATGAGGTATCTTGTTCGACTTGGTGTTGCAGTGAGATTGGAGATGTATTTTCTTTAAGAAAATAATCTCTTGAAAATTCTGGTCCACTGTAAACATTTTCTCTAGCTGGCCAGGAAAGCGCAACTGAAAAACTTCCAGAGTAAAACAGGCAGATAGAATAGCTGGCCAGCAACATAACTGCCATTCAGAGAAGGTTTTCTCCAAAGAAAACTTTGGCCAAATAGCTAACAAAGATAAGCTGCAGGGAAGACTGACAGAGCTGAAAAATCAGAGAGACATAGATCTTAATGGAAAAAAAGCTACTTGGTTTTACATTTGGACCACCCAAAGAATTTGCATAAGATTGGGGTTTTTTTCAACAGTTATCTATTTTTTGTAAACTGAGATCTTGCTGGAGCAGGTTCAGTTTGTAGTGAATCAATTTTAAATATTTAGGTAGAACTGGAATTGCACTTAAAATTGATTGAAAATAAGATTAGGTCACCCTGAGTTGTGAAATTTGTTAAGCTACAAACCTTAGAACTACTGCCCTGTGAGAGAAAATGATTTTGGCTTTTTGAGTGAGTAGACAAATCACATTAAATTCAATTTGTGGAATAAGGGAGTTTAGCAATACTGGAAACAAAACAGTTGAGCATTGGTAAGTGATGAAAATATATCCACAGAAAGGATTAAAAATAAGGTTAATAATATAGAGTCAGCCAGACCTGAACACAATTAGTTTTTAAGAAATCTTACAACAGCAAAAACTGGAGGACCAGAGGCTGGCCGAGAAATTTTATTCTGTCATTATTTGTTTACTTAAGCTGTCATAGCTGAATGATAATGATAGGAATATGTAGTGACATCTTGGAAAGCTTAAAAAATATTGGAGAAGTGCAGAAACTGAAGGTTTTAGATCCTGCTTTCTTAATGAACTAGTCAATAATAGCTATGAAAGAAAACCATTATATTGGTCATAAGTGGAAGGAACAAAGATAGAGCATGGTCTGCCTGAAAATTCATATTTGAAAGGAAATTTGAGCAGATAAGATAAACCATATTACAGTCTTCTCTGGGATCTTCAAGGTTCAGTGGGATGTCTGAGTATCTTACTGCATGCTGGAGATTCTCCAGTCCCTGCCACAGTCACTGGGAGACACTTGTGCCCTCTGTGACACTCATTGTACCCACTGTTCTCCTAGCCCATATTCAATTCAGATGCCACTCTCATCCTTTTGCTACAGTGTGAGATGTGCTGTGGAGCCGGTGCACTTTGAACTTTTACTCATATCTCTGTTGCACCTTTCAGTGAAGAATGTTTTATTACTACCTTATTAGGTTAAACCAAACCAGGCTAAGGAACTAAGGAAAAAAAAATGTTTTTCTTTATAAAGGACATAACAGAAGAAATTAAACAAAATATGAATTTAATCTAGTTACACTAAAGTTATGTAAAGTCTCTGCTTCAGTGACTTGACTTACCTGCTTACCTCAGGCTTCTTGCATGACTGCCTTCCTCATGGTGTCAAGTATTCCAGCTCTAACATACAATCTCCTTTTCGAAGTATTTTCATGGGTGCAATTGAAGACAGCCCGACCCTCCTCTTAACTAGGGCTTTTTTGCCTTTCAGAGGCAAATGGAAGTATCTTTGATTCTTTCTTTCTTTCTCCCCCCCCCCCCCCTTTGTTTTTCTCTCTCCTTCTTTTTCTCTTTTTCCTTCTCTTTCATGCTTTCATGCTTCCTTTCTTGCTTCTTTCTTTTTTCTTTTTTTCTTTTTTCCTTCTTACCTTCTTCCTTTACTTTTTCCCATTCCACCTTTCTTCCCTTCCGTCCATTTCCTCCTTGTCTCCTAAACTTAACTGTTTAGTAAGTCACCTTTTTGTTGAAAAGGTAAAGTACATACTCCCCTAGCTTTCTTTAATGAGTCCAGAAAAGCAGAAACTATTATGTTCTGTATATGGAATGATGAAATTCTGGTTTAAGGTCAGGAATCTCTGAGAATCCAAACTGACAAAGCCTTAACAGGTCTAAAATGGGGAAGAAGGTACACTCTTTGTTTCTCTGACTATTTTTACAAGCAGCAGTTATTTAAAAAAAAAAAAAAGAAAAAAATAGCATTGCTTGCAACCTATCAGATCATGGTATTTTTACAGTTTTGTAAAAGGACTGCTAATAGTGGCCCCGTGTAGTACTATGCTGTTGATCACAGACAGATTTCTAACCTGGAGTTAATCCTCAAAGTGTAAGCTGCTTCAGGAAAAGAAACAATCTATGAGAAGGTCTTTTTCATTAATACCCATTAAAAAAATAATAAAAAAAAGAAGGCTGAGTTTGAACAGCACAGGAAGACTCTCAAACATGCTACATATGAAGAATTTTGTAGAATCTGTTACAGAAATGGGCTGCGTATATTTGTCCATGTTGCAAAACCACTGCATAGGAGGGTGAGAGAAAATGCCTTTAAAAGATTAAGGCAACAGGTTTGAATTTGACTGCTACTGGTGCTCTTGTGACTGTTTCGGGAAGCCTTTTGTATTGGAAACAAATGTTATTACTTATAGTTTGAGAGCTGTTGCAAAGATGATAGATTTTTATAACAGAATTCTAAATTGTCCTAATATAATTATTATGCTATGAAAGAGACTTCTCAGCACTTCTGAAATCTGGGGAGCATTGTTTTCACTGTTTGCATGAGAGGAAGTTCGTGGTCAGGGGAAAACATGCATCTCAGTATGAATCTTTAAATACAGAAATAATGAGAGGGGCAACTCATGAAGAGACTGGAAAAAAACCCCTATGGTTTAATGATTAAAAAAACACATAAAGACCTGATATAAGGTTAGCTTTTGGGACACTAATTATAATGCTCTGAGCAAGAAAAAGGATAAACTGCTGAGAGAGATGTTTACTCAGGTACAGAAAAGATCCATTCTTGTCTTATAATTTCAGAATGGAAAATTTTCCTGCTTCATCTTGCTGGCTACAGGAATGATGGTCAGGGAAATCAAAATTTACCAAAGACAGGTTCGTGCTAACAAAATTGCTCTTTGGAAGATGATTTGGCAAATATTCACCTTGAAATCACTAGGGTTTGGGTGTTTTTTTGAATCACATTGACATTATACTGTGATGGTGCTTAA
>NW_009260687.1:174803-177552 GCF_000687185.1 Egretta garzetta
AATGGTTGAGCTGGCGCCTTCTCTTGAAGTGGGCATAAGTTTGTAGGGCTGGTACACTGCATTTCTTTCCACTGAGTTTTCAGTTTATGGTCAACAAGAACATCCTGTGTGCCACTCCACTCCCATTGTTTGTATACTCCATGAGTTTGAGCAAAGAAACCCATCAACTCCTCTGTGTGAGGTACTGAAGGGATCAAAAAAAATTGGACTTTGAAACCTCTTCTTTACAGTTGGAAAAGTTCATGTGTTTTTGAAGGATTGCCATTGATCTATTAAAGAGACATATTGGGAACATTTAAGAGCAGCGGTAGCCCTGTCATTAGTTGCACAAACATTAGAAAGGACTATAAACACTACTGATCTGAGTATATAATGTGACATTACAAGAACTGATTGGATCCTGAGTGTAGCTACCCCTGTGGGTCTATAAGAACCATCTGAATGACTGATAAACAGCACGGCTGAGAATAATGCTACAGGAACTGAGATTAACTAATAAGACAGATATTGCTTTCTAAAAAATAATCTGTCCCTGTCGATAGATGTTTGGGCATTGATATGCATATCATCTGGGCTTGCTGCAAGAGGGGGCTTCTCAGTCTGTTAATATGGAACCAGAGGGAACTCGATGAAGATTTCAATGCTATGAGATCGTTATGAACAAACGGTGCAAAATACCCTGACAGAAAGACAATACAACTGCGTGAGTAGCTAGAATTTATTAGGCTGGTTCTTCTTTTTCTGTTTGTAGCACAGATAAGCAAGGGCTGCATTTCTCAGTGCCAGGCTGTTTACAGGAATGTGCTAACAAGTCACAAAGTGTTAGAAAGCTTTACATAATTTTAAAAGGTGAAAATAATTATAAAAATTATAAAAAAGAAAATAAATGTTTTCTGATATCTTTCTAGGATTAGCTCAATTCTTTCAGAGTAAAGATGTAAGAAGCATCTACTGGGCCAGGTATAATTAAACTACCTCTAGTCACTACCAGCTACTTCAGGGAACTGTGCATTTACACCTGCAGTCAGGCATTACAGCTCTCTGCCACATAAGAAATGAGTTGGCAGTACTCAGCATCAGCTTTCTGGTTATTGCATCTTACTGACAGGAAACCATGAAACACAGAGTACTCCAAGAGGGAGTTGGGTTTGAGCAATGCCTTAAACATCATAATTTAAAAAGTGGAGTCCAGTTGGCTTGTAAGAGTTGTCATGTAGAGGCTGCTATGACTGAAAGATTAAGAGCATGTATCTGTGTTTTGGGTTGCCCCCTGCCCCCACTAGTTATGCTTTGGTGCTCCTTTTGTGATGCAACAAAACAAAAAATAGTGTTTGTGTTGTCTTTGATGAGTATGTGGCATATATGATTTTATCTAAATTCCTGGTTTTGTCACAATATTTTTGTTGCTTATAGAAAGCTTTTCATGATTCAATTTGTAGAAAATAGTAAATGGTATTTATCGGTGTATATTTTTTTCAGTCATAAAATCTTATTACTTTCCTAGATCTAGATTCTTCTTCCTCAGATAAAAACTGCCTTTTTTTTTTTTTTTTTTGTAGGCAATCCCTTTGACTACAATGGAACCAGTTATGATGAACATTACTATTCAGAGTGAGTAAGGGTGTTGCAATCTTATCCTTAATGTGTATCTTTTCCACAGCTTATTTAAAAAAGATCTTGGGTTTTTTTAATTACTACTCTGGGAAAAATGATCAGAGGAACAGTTTTGCAACCATGTATATTAAATTCATTATGATATAGCTAAGGGAGAGGGGAAATTTTCTAGCATCATTGTTTCTTTATATGTTTAGTACACACAGAATTTCACTGTGGGTTTTGTTTGTTTGTTTTTTTTAAAGCAGTTCTTGATTCTAATGTATTTGGTTGATACAGTAGTTATTAAAGACCCAAATTAGTGAAAATGTTACTGTTTTATAAGTGACTACCCAGGGAAAATGCAATAACCATTATTGTTAAAGCTCCCGCATTGGCAGAAAGGATGGCAGATAAACTGGAATGTGTCAGTACTTCAATTCAGTTAAATTGAAATGTAAAGAGTCCAAAAGAAGCTTTGTTAGGTTTTCAAAAAGCTAGCACTTGGGTTCATACCCAGCTGCAATGGCACAGTGCAGTACTGTCTATTCCCAGTGCCAGTTTCAACGCCATTGCGCAAAAAGGTTACTGAATATCCCTAACATCATTTGGTCTGCAAAATGAACCCCTCACTCAAATGAACATGTCTTCTCTTCTTGTTATGAAGACAGTACAGTGAGAGCATTTGCTAATTTGTTGTCCTTCTGTTGTGTTTGACTATCACTTTCATTCCTTTTCTCTTTTGTACTTAACTTTCTGTTTCCCCTCCATTTTATACCTAAAACATAGTAAGGTTCAATGTGATAAAATAAAGTGTTTATAGACATTACCTTCCAATTACACACTCCACACACCAACATTTAACTTGATAGATTTCTGGTTTGGTCATTAAACTGAATGGTAATCCGCGTACTATGGCTTTTAAAAAAAGAAGCCTCTGGCTCTGTGCAAGAGAATCAGAATGGGAGAGATTTGCTTCTAGAGAGTTAGCTGCAACTGCTGGGACAGGGACACAAACATGTGGGTGGATTTAGCTGGGTTGGGTTTAATCCACCTGTTTTACCCAAAGCCTGCCATTCTTATGGCATTGTACTAAACAGAATTGCATTTGTTCCTGAGCAGGTGCAGTTTACAATCAAGTGTGTAAAACAAAACA
>NW_009260687.1:177585-264789 GCF_000687185.1 Egretta garzetta
GGTGAGCATAGCTAGAAACAGGTTATTTACTGCCCATACCTCTCTGTTTCAAACAGCACTGTGCCAGCAAAGAACAATTTTGAGTTGCAATTGGATCTCATTGATTTCAGTGAAGCCCCATTTGTCATAAAACTGGGAAATTCAGTTGCAAATCAGGCTCAATATATTCTGTCACTGAAAAATTCAAAGACTTGTCCTGCTGTACAGAGTAGGAAAAGATGTGGAAAAGCAAACTCTTCAGTTCATAGGGTAGTATAGTAAAGTTTTTAGGATGCTTAAAGAGTGATTGCATAACTTATAATGTAAAGCAGTCTCCATATTTGAGTCTACTTCAGATAGAGAGAAAATACAATTCTGCAGCAGAATTTTAAGGTCGAATTACGTACAGTAATGTAACCATATATGAAATGCCAACAGAACAGCAGTCACTCAAGAAGTTATGAATAATCTACTTCTGCCCATAGATGGCTGATGGTAATGGCAAACTACTTTTCTCATGGCTTGGTATGTTCTTTCAATTTTATCATTGTAATTTGGAGTGTGTTAATGGTTTTAAAAAAAACCCTGTTGCTGACAAAACATTAGTCTATTTTAAAGGTAAATCTCAGCTATGGCTTGGAGTGGGTTCCAGCCATGTTCTCTGGAACATCTTATGTGAAGCCTGGGGTCAAGCATGACCTACAGTATGAACAAGCCCTAGATTGTAAGTTTTTAAGAATGTGTAGGTTTCAGCTAGGAAGGCAAGGAGGGATGTGTGTGTGTCTTTCTGTTAGGATATATTGTAATGTTTTATTCAATATCCTTGCCTTATATGTGTGATTTAAAAAACAAACAAAACCCCACACACTTTTGCTGACAAAACTGTAAATACTCAAAATTGGGAAGTTATGAGCAGGGCTCTTATCCTTGCTTCTGGAGAACAGTGATATGCTCTGTGTTTTCTTCTGTATTTATTGAATACTAGATACCTCGGGACCCTGATCTTCTGCTGCTACCTAATATAAGCTATTGCATTTATTCAAATAACTACCATAAATATTTATGTCCTTTATATTTTGGTTTTGATCATACAGATTCCCAGTTCATATTTACATTCACACCCTTACATAAAAAGAACACTGAAAGTCAATGAGAGTTTTATACTTTTCTGTATAGGTACTTATGCACCTAGATAAAATATGGGTTTGTATTTTGAACATAATTTTTCTATTGTTACATCTAAACTATGTAATTTTAGATGTTAGTTTTACTTACAGATGATCTGCTAGGACTTTTAAGTGGAACAGTTGCTCATTAGTGTGTGAGGCAAAGGTAAGAAAGTTGATTGAAAAAAGTAATCAAAGGCGGCAACTAAATCAATGTGTTTTCTTTGCTTATCTGTAGTTTGGACATATTACTGTCCAAAAGTAAAGGTATAAATTAAGTTGGATTAAATGCTGATTTGTTTGGAAAGGTTCTCTACCTTTCTCCCCCCTCCAGGTCAAAAAGCATTGATTAAATGTATTGAAACAAAAATCTTGTCAGTTCCAGTGTTGTTTAGGAAAATTCCTATGGAAAGCATTTATGAAATGGTATGATTTATTTTTTTCATAACACTAGAGCTACCCCCAAAGTGATACAATTGGGAAATCCCATCTGTGCATATCATCTGCTGCCTGTTAAACTACTTTACTCAAATTGGTTTTGCTTATATCTATCAACCTCAGGCTTAATGCAATTCCTGAGGAGGTGGTTAACCTTAATATCAGTTACTGGCAAGAGTTTAAATTACCATTGTTCACAGGGTACTAGAATATTTTATAGGAGCAAATTATTTTATAGGAATATTTTAGGTTTCCTCCAGTTAAACTTAATGCTGAGATATAGGTCTAAACCCACACATTTGGGAAGGTACAAGTTCAGCTTAGTCACAAAAGAGTAATAAGACAATCTTCTCTGCATTTAGAACAAGATAAAAATCCTTAAAAGGATTAATTTTAGTATTTCAAGTATTTCAAAATACATGTAATAACATTGTTGCTGAATTAAAGTATGAGAACAGATATCTCACTACTCACAGAAAAGATGTAATTGTTTTTAAGCAAGGAACAGTTTAATTGTGAACCTTTGGAGAAAGAGACCAACAACCTCATTTACTGACCTTATTGAACTGATAATGACCAGAGTCAGCTGCTAATCAGCTGATAGATCTTGCATTCCCTGAAATTGGATCAGCTCCTTCTGGATAACCCAAACCTGAACTTCATGGCACTTACTGGATGAACCTCAAAACTAGATGAATCAAAACTTGGTGTCTGATCAATGGGAATGTATTAATATGTAGATAGTACCTGCCATCAGATCAGAAATATGAACCTTCTTATGCCACTAAGGCTCCAAAGAGCTGGCAGTGACACAGAGCTTTATCAGTACTATGTTTCAGGTAGCTTTCTGTATTTATTATCTTTTCAGATTGTAGTAACCATGAAGTGTTAAGGCAAAACAGAAAATAGATGGTACAAATCAATCCTTTTATTTTCTGATGATCTTTTTCTGTCTTGTTGAAAGGATCATATGACAGAATATTTTTTTTATTTCTTAAATATGGGTACCAAAAAAAATTCCATTAAACCAATGAAGCTTTAAGACATAATACCAGATTATGAGTAGGCAGTAATAGTGACGCCAAGTTGTAAAAGGCAAAACAGTTAAGCACAGTGAAAGAACAAAGTTATTTAAAATAGATCAAAAAAAAAAAGAAAAACTGCTCTGTGTGTTTTATCTGTCTAAAGGATGACTGAAAGGATTACTTATGGAAGATCATGTTGAATGTATGCATAAAATTTTGGTTAATATTTTTAGATTGAGGGAAATAAAGTATGAAACAGCAATTCATTCAAGTTGACTGGACTTCGTTTCCAAAGAACTCTCAACTTATATTAAATATAATACACTGAAAAAGACACTACAGAGAAATTTATGAAAAAAACCTGGAAACAGTTTGATAAAAAAAGGTAAACATCTCCATCAAACTACATACTGGTCTGGAAGGAAGTAAAACAGTGTTGAGGCTCACCCAGAGGGATGTCAGAGATGTAATCTGACACATACTAAGAGGTCTCCCTCTGCAGAGGCCTTTGAAAGAAAATGTGTTTCCTCTCATTCTCTCAAGATTATACAATATTTAGAAACAGTCAGCAGTTCCAGCTTTAGTACTTCCAGTTGGTCCCCGATGTGGTTTTCTCATGTATTATTTAAGACTCGCAATGCTAGTATAGCAAAACTCTTCAGGATAAAAAGTAGCTAATGTAGGTTTGAGTATGAATGTAGGCAGAACTGTACAAAAGATTCAGCCTGTAACGGAAAATACTCAGAATTAGTCTTTTACTTCTTTTCAGCTAAATGTATTAGACTGTAGAACAGTTTCTCAAGGGAAGCAGTGAAAACTCAAATACTTGGTATTTTTAAAAGTAGGCTTGGCAAATACGTAGCAGATGTATAATAGCAAACAATATTGCTTTGGCAAGCAGAAAGGCTATATAACTATCACCCAAAATGGTATCTCATAAGCTTGAGGAGTTCAGTTTCTGTTAACACTAGCCCCAGCATATATGTTTTGCTCAACTAAGAGTGAATAATGCAGTTCTGAGGCTATAGCGATGAGTTTTGCAGTTTTGAAATAGCATGGATAAAATTGACCAAATCAAACAGAGCAAAGAACTTCTTTGCACATGTGAAAAAATGATGCAGAATCTGGCAACATTTTGTTCCTTTCACTCCCTCTGAGTCATTTTTATTTGTGCTCCCAGATCAACAACCTTGAGGTTTCCTTCTGTTCTCCTGAGTTTGTCTCTGTGATGCTTTGAGAATCCATTTCTCAAAGGATTTATTTGAGAAACACTTCTCAAACATGCATTTCCAAGAATGACCTTTGGCACTCCAATAGTCAGGACCTTGAAACTTTTTTGGCCTTACGCCACAGGGGGAGAGTAATGGGATTCATCACTGGCACACTCTTCTCCATGACCTTTCCTGAATGGAACATGTATCAAATGAATTTGGCAACATAGGTAAGTTGAATAGCTGGTTAAAATATTTAAATTTAGGGGTGACTTGAGACTGTCACAGTTTCTCTACAGCGAAGCTTATGTCCCTGTCGATGAAAGCAGAGCTGTCAGTTTCTTTTGCCTGACACCAAGACCCATTTTTTTTTCCCACAGAAAAGTATCAACAGTTTCCCTGTGGTGAGCTCAACCGGCAGGTCTTGTCAGCTAACCAAGACTTCTGCAATTGTTTGACACACTTTTTTTTATTGTAGTTTCCCAGCTAGCTCCCCATTTGTGACATACCCCATACCTCAGTTGCATCTTCAACCTTTTAAAATCTGTTTTTTCTTAGTCACTCCCACCCCCCAGGTGTCCTCTCCTACACTTCAGACAGGACTGAAGCTTGCTTACAGAACTTTTAGCAATCTGCAATAGGCCTGGAGTTCTCTAACACACTGGTAATACAACATGCACCATTTCATAGAAGTCCTAAGCAGTACCTGCTTAGCTTCTGCAAACTGTCACAGTCCCTAATACTAAAAAACCGGACTCCTAGGCTTTGTCTCTGGTAATGAGGACATAGCTGCCATTGCCTTACTTAATGCCTTCAGCTGAAACTCTGGCAGCATCAACGTAAGCGAACAATTTTAATGTCTTGTCCATGCATTGGCATATTACAGGCAGCCTTAGGAGTCCTGTCATAGTCACCAAACCAAGCAGTCAGTTTTACTGAGGAAAGACATGGCTTGTAGGTAGAGGTAGTATCTTGTCTTAGAATAGCCTGTATAGTTGGAAAAAGACCATACAAGCCCTTCTTAAGTCTGGTGGAGAAGCAACAGACTTCAAAGCAAAATAAACACCTGCTCAGTTTAATTTGTATTGATTGCTCTTTATATTTGTGCCAAATTACTGGCTAGCAGTAGCAGAAAAAGAAAACAGAAATGAAAAAAAAAAAAATCTTTCCATTTGTAACAGCTCATTTGGTTCATCTTTTGTTTGGTTCCTGCTTCTACTCGTCCCTGCTATCAGCTGCATTATTTACTTCTGCCTTGTGCTGGCTTTAGCATTTTGTGTGACTGCAGCAGATTCAATCCTTTAACCTGGCCAACTCCCGCCCTGCAGCCCCCTTTATTTTTTCTTTTCTGCAAAGTTAGGGCTTTTTTGCCATTTTAATGAGGTGAATCAGTTTATCTTGTGATCAAATTAACACCGGCACTTGTTCTAAGTAAGCTGTAGGAGTGCAGGGTAGTGCAGATGGAAGCAAAAACCAGAAGTTCCTCCTTGAGAAAGAGAAAGCTGTTCATTTCAGGCTGTGCTGCGAAACAAACCCTGAAATATGGGCAACTGGATGTTTGCCCACAGGGTCAATACAAATTCTGAAGGTTATGGACATAACTTTTGCTGTATATTCAAGATAAATGTGAGAGGCAAATACATTGGTTCATGGAACAGGTAACTGAAAAAATAGGACCCAGCTTTCAAAACAGAGACCAGCTGCCAGAGGTGGAAGTAAGTTCTGTTGTTGGAAGGGATTTCCTTAGGATAGAAATTCAAATGGAGCACTGTGCCAATATTTGCTGGAGTTATATGTACGACAAACTAGAAAAATTACCTGCGTATGGAAGACATCAAGGAAGACCCAGAGACAGAAACATAAGCCCTTACCTTGCCACCCACTGCTCACCTACAAGAGACTAGAATGCTAGCAAAAATGAGATTTGGGATTCTAAGCAACAGTGGCGGTTTTAATTTGTTGATATTTAGAGAAAAAGTTTTATATTTACATAGTTCAGAAATAAAGAATATCGTATCACAAAAATATTATGTTTACCTAACAGAAAAAAACCCACCCTTATTGTGTTTGGCTAATTGCTTCAGTTAAAAAAAAGGATGAATTTTCATTATGGACAAAGCCGTGGACTCAAATTCTGGCACCACACTCTTGTTTCCCTTAAACATCTTCTTTAAAAAAAAAAAGATGCTTTGATATTTCAGAATTTGTTTATCTGATCCTTCTCATCAGGTGATTCCTTAAAATGACATCTTAGGAAATTTCAGATGGTGAAAAGCACATAAAGGGAGATATGTGGTTGGTGGTTTGTTTTTCCCCCCCCCCCCCCCCCCCCCATTTGTTCTATAAGGTACATATGTCCTGATCAGCTGCAAAGATTAATGATATTGGATGAGTTTAGCTGTATAAGGTTAATGAGAAAGGTAAATCACATTAAAATATTCCAGTCAGTACTTTGATCTTGAATTGTCTTTGCTTTAGATGGTAAAATAAAAAATATTTTTGAAACAGAGAACTGTACTTATTTTTAAAATCATAACTTTCCTTTAGAAATTCAGGGCTTCTTTGTCTTCCTATTAATTCCTTGTGTCTCATTGTTATTTTTCTTTATCTTAGAGAGGAAGCCATATTTGTGGGAAAAAGTAACCAGAGACAAACTGAACATTTTAAAAGTTCTTTCCATACTTTTACTTCCCTTTTCTATGTTCTGGAAAATTGATTAAAAACATTACTTTCAAATCCCACTTTTGCCTTCCATTTCTCATCCTTATCTTGTTTTCTTTGAGCATTACACCTTTATTTTTTTTCCAGTGGTTTTGTTCTCTAATTTAATTTTTATTAAACTTGTCTTGTAGCTTTCTAATGGAAACGTGAAAGTGAACGTGGAATGAAAAAATCCCCTTTAAAGCATTACTGTTTCAAAATTAGAAAAATTCAAAATAATTCAAAAACATAAACTTTCACAAATTTATTTTGCATAATTTGTATTTAGCCATATTATTTTGTAACTTAAAAATAATGTTTTCCCATTCTCTTCCTATCTACTTTCCTGTGTTTAGTTTTAAGCATAGTAGTTCAGGATGTCTTATTATTGCATGGGTACAGCATCCAGTACAGTGGAATCTGGATGATGTTCTGAACTGTAGACATGCCAGAAGCAAACTGTTAGTAAGTGAAGCAATAGTAGGAAATGCAATCATTAATTATTTTGTACTGGACAAAAATAGGTAGAAATAATAATGTAGAAGTTGCCCATTGAAAATGTATGTAGCTATCTGTGTAAAAAGTTCTGTAATATGTAAAATAAATTATAGTTACAGAAATATCTGTTTTTACTTAAAGAAATACTGAGGAGTTAGTATTTCAAGCCACTACATACTCATATCAGAATTTTGCACTTGCTTTGAAAGAAATGCCATGAATTTGGATTTATGATGTTAACTGAAGAGAACTAAAGAAGCACATGGAACTGATTTTTATTTTCTTTAACAAAACAATATTCACAAAAAATTAATATACAATTGGTCCTGAGAAATGAACAGGGAGAATTTTCTTTTCATCAAAACATCTTGTGAAGTGAGCAATTATTCTTAATGTAGTAAAAAACTCAGGAATGTTCGCATCAATTTTTATTTCAATATTATCATAATTTAGGCTTAGTCAGAAATACTAATAAGTGCTTTAGGGCGATACTAAAATTCTGGTGCATTCTGTTACCACTCAAACCCGTGCTGCTCTGCCCCCTGCCCCGTCTTGTTCCATCAACAAAGAGCTTGTTTTTTCTCCTCAAAGCAGCTTCCTGCTTTTCATGAAAGCACTTCTTTCAGCTACCACCTTAATATTCCTTTTTCTGAAATAATTTGTATAGAGTGTGGAGTTCCTTTGAACAGCAGAGAGAAGCCATACAGAGAGCAGGACTGGGAGAAGAACAGAGATAGCTGCCATCTGCCACTTTAGCTAAACTGAAAAGGCTCTTCAGCACAAGTTCTTCTTTTTATTTATTTGTTTAAGCCCATCTTATGGACTAAGGAACAAAACCCCTTCAGTTAAAAATGTACTTTTTTCTGACATAGTATCTCACTTCTACTGATTGGACAGGGATATTTTAGAAAAACAAGGTACTGTGTATGATACAAAATTTAGTTGGGACTGGGAGCAAAAGATGTTATCCAAAGCCCATCAACATCATTCAAACAAATTTAGAGGTTTGCTAAATTGTATGCAAACAAATCCAAAGCTCCATATTTTCAATTTGAATGTTACAACAATGAACAGGAAAAGTAGCCCTGTAAAATAAAGGAATATGCTGTTAGGGTTAACACAACGAGAGCACTAAGAAACTCTGCAAATGCTTGCATTAACCTACATGAGTAGTCCTATTGTACTTATTATCCTTAGAGCAAGTAGGAACACAGAACATATTTATGTCTTTGCGAGAACACGATGTGTTTGGGACGTCTATCAGCTACGGGCTGTAGTCATTGTGCAAGTCTTTTGTCTCTGTCAGCCACAAAAGACTGAAATCACTGAAGGCAAGGCTCAGCCTTATTCCATATGGTTCTGGAAGGATTGTAGGTTTTACATTGTTATCCTTTTCAAATCTGTGCTTCAGATCTGAAGAAAATTAAGCTAAAGGCAAATCTTGGCTGAATGTATGGGTTCAGAAAAATAAAATAATGAGACACAAAAAAGTAATAATGATTTACAGGAAAGTGCCTAAGCAGCATACTGTTTGTGGTGTATGCGCAATCAGTTTAGAGTCCATATAAGTACCTGTATAAATTTGTGCATGTAACAAATAATTAGCAGTAGCTGTGACAGTGATGAAGACAAATCGGAAAGTTTTAAAATTGGAAGTCCATTTCTTAGCTGATGAAATTTACCTGTTTAGCAGATAAACTGTTTAATGGGACATACAATCTTTTAGGTAATGTGTAAACGTGTATTTAACCCAATACACATTTCCTTTCTGAAGCATCGTCTTATTCTGCAGGAGATGATACCCATAGAAATGGAATAAGTCTTAGAACTGTATTTTCAATCTGAAGGTCAAGCATTAAACAGAATAAGAAATGAAGAAAAATAATAAGAAACTAGACCATGTAAACTCTAGTTATGTATTATAGTGTGACCTTAGAACTATGTCTATCTCTGGACATCCAGGAGTTGTGGGAGCAATCTTAATTTAGAAAAATAATTGAAATCACTATATATTGATTACAAGGTATATTAGATTATATGTCTCCAGGTGTCTTGAGAAAACTAAGAAGTAGGAAAATTGTAACTATCAGAGTTTCTTTTTTTCAGAATACTTAGTCTATCTAATTCTTTGGGTAATATGGTTTTAATACTTTTGAGACACTGTCACCAAGAAGAAATGTAATATATGTTATATCTTCAATATTCTGAAATTCATGGCAGTTTTTTGGTTTGGTTTGGTTTGGTTTTTTCCCTTTTTCTTATTTTTTTTCCCAGTGCAATTGCTTCCTTATGGAGCCAAGATGATTTGTTTCGCTTAGGAACATTCTCTCTGCTTCCAATTTAAATATATTTGTATCATCCTATTTTTGAAAGAGACCAATAAATGTAAAAAGTAAAGACAAAATATGCCTTGTCATTATCTGTGGGACGAATTCACTTTCTGAAAGATTTATTTGAGCAGAGGAAAAAAATTACTTTTAAAGGCAGTCGTGTATGAAGTGCTATGTATGCACACAGTGAAGGAAATTTATATCTTGAAAACCTTACAATTTAAGTAAAGAATAACCCTAGAAGTTTAGAAAGGTTAGATAGTGTGACTGAATATATATTCATTAAGTGTGGAAAGCATAACTGTATTTGTTAAGAGATGTTATAATCATGAAGACCTGTAAAAAATTGAGGGAAAAAATAAACAAAACGAAGTAATTAATAGGCAACATTTATATTAAATTATGCATTTGTAGAATGTGACCGAGTACCATGCATACAATCAAATAGATGTTTTTAATTTCATATCAGGATCTGTGGTTAAGTTCCTTTAATAGTATCAGTAGTCTCATAGATCCTAATAGGACAACCTGTGCAGATAAAGTGTTTGTATTTGATTGATAAAATGTTCTCCGAAAGAGAATTCAAGCTGATTCTACAGTGCATTGAAGTCGAGCCATTCAACACTGGGTGTGGAGAGCATAAAGTAAAAAATTGTGGTACATTGAAGCTATGAGCTTGACAGGTTTTTTAGTAAAAGATATAGGTAACAATATTCTGATAGGAGAGATGTCTGAATAGCTAGTCATTGTGGACTCAATACGACTTGAAAATGAAACACATGGAGAAACATTAGTTAGTCACAGAACAGAGGCATTGGCAAACAGCAGGGAAATGAGATTTTTCCTTTTTTACTGTGAAATCATTGAAGTGAGAGTTAGTTAAAACTCTTCAACCAAGTTTATAATGGTAATTTCTGTGAAGTAGTTGTTAACTACTTTACTGAAGGGGTAGAAGAGGCTTGCTCACACAAAGTTGAATTTACAAAGGGCTCTTAATTTTGATCTAATGCATTTTCTGATGGTCAATGTAGACTTTGTAATTTAGTTTCAAAAGCAACAGATATAAGCCATAGCTCAAGGATTAAAAAAAAAAAAAAATTCTACTTAGAAACTTTAACATGTTGACTAGGATTTTCAGAGTACTCTGCGAACATGAGGTCCAGAAGGAAGTGGTGGGTGATAGAGGTCATAGATTCCTTTCTGCAGGAGATGGGGGCACCCATCTGCCAGCCAGACATGCTTTCATGGGAGTTTTGTTGCTTTTCAACATCTGGGATGTTTTTACTCAGTGGTAATTGAAAGCTTATGGAGATTGGGGAAGGTGCCCAATGAATGGAAAAGGTAACTGTTGCACCCATCTTCTAAAAGAGGAGAAATGATGATATCTGGTGACCTAAAGGGTGGTCCTTTAACAGAAGGACGTTCCTTCCTTTGGTCTCTGAGAAAGTCATGGAGCTTTGCAAGTGATAGGTGTCTAAATAGATGTGAGCAGCATGCCCTGGCAGCAGTGAAGGCTAACGGTGTACTGGAGTGACTGTAACCAGGAGACTGAATATTCCCCTTTCTCTTCCATTTTTCAGGCCACATACAGACTACTGCATACAGTTCCTCACCCAGAGCTAGAAAGGCATCATCAGTCTGGGGCAAATCTAGAGGATGGTCACAAGGACAGTTGGGAGTGGATTACTTGCCCTGTGAGCAGAGGCAGCATCTCAGAATATAACTGAAGTACAAATGTCTATAATGACTAACTACTATTTAAATAGTATGCCAAAAGTTTTTAACTAGTCCAAAGTGATGAAACTTCTCTATATGTTAAAAATGTTTATAAAAAATATTTAGTCAATATTTATCTTATGCCAAAATTTATCAAAGTGGTTACAGAGTTGTTGGCCCCCTTGAGTCAAGCAGATTCTGGATGTCCCTCACAGAACAAAGGTAGTCCACTTGGACTGGATTACAGTATGCATGTGGGATCATACAGACCAAATGCTAAAGAGACAACACAAGGATGTATATCTGGAAAGCCCTTTAATTTAGGTGAAGAGTGGCTGTTTTGCACTGTGTTAATGATAAAGTTGAGCTGTTTAGAGTCTAGGAACATATTGAGTGCTTCCTATTGCTCAAACAAATCTTTATTTTATAATAACATCATGTCTTACAATATTAGACCTAGAAATGACTTTTACTGGTGTTAAAAGACCCTTTTAATTCCAACAGAAATGGGATGGCAGCTTTGGAAGAACTTATACACAAGATTTTTATATGAAATACTGGCAATCTGCTTATCAGTTTGCATTTAATTAGTTTTCATGCAGAAATCAAGAGAAGGACTGTGCATTTCATACATAGGTCAAGAACCCATCTTAATAGTTAATATGAATTGCCCAAGTCAAGCATTTCAGCCTGAAAAGTCAAAATGGCAAAAAAGATAAAGTCTTTTCTTTTCTATTCCTTCAGTAATTTCTAGTTAAAACCCAAACAGCTATAGATTATTTCACATGACTTTGTTGTTTTGCATGTAATTAAGAAGATATTTATGGATTGTGATATAAAAATTCCATGTAGGGCTAACACACATCCTGGAAGTGTCGTAGGTAGTTCCTCTTAATGATTTATTATGGCTACTAACAGTATACCACATTGACCTGTGGTTTGCATTGAACACCAACTGCCATCTGCTCTGATGTATTATCTGCTAACATCATTGCCTCCAGATACGATAACACATTTAGTTGAGAGTGGCAAGGCATTTCCTGTTTATGATATTCCAGGTTAAGGAGACTTGTGAAATGATTAGGAGAAGTAGCAGGCAGTTAGATGGAACTGAATTCTTACTGGGCTGTGAATTTCAATGAGAATAAAGAAAGCAAAAATACCAGAGATCTGGAAAATATTCTCTTTCACAAGTTCTATATTTCTTGGTTTTGGCTGGAAAACAAAAATGTCACAATAAAATAAGAGTTTCACAGTTGTGGTATCTCTGATTTAAATGATCAAATAAGCATTTTCTTACGAGTGTAAGACTGCAAGATTTACATAAGACTTTCAGATTTAATTCCATGATTTTATTTAAAAACTCTATAATGGTGGTAGATTTACTTTTTCTTCATTTATTAATTATCAGTGAACATGAAAGCAATGAAACCAGTTCACTGTGAATCAAAAGTTATCACTGACTAAGCCAGAGATACCGAAGAAAGCTTTGCCTTTTCTCAGGCCAAAGCCAAAAGGGCTGAGACCATGGAGCAGCGACACCTGATTTTTTTTTTTCTTGTTTTGCCTTGGGCTCAACTATCTGTAAGTGTCAAGGTACTGTGCTATAGCGAATTGTGTGATTAGGATTTACCATTTTAAGTTATGCTCAGATTTTGGAGGGCATTAGAGATGTGTGCCAATTAATGAAATAGGAAGCGTGAAGAGATGCTGGGGTTTTCCCCTACATTGGCAAAATTTGACAGATTTTGGTTTGCATGTGTGCAAAAGAGTGCTTGGCACAAGCTAAGGCTAGAATGTTTCCTGTGAGAATTCCCAGATGGAAATAGTGCTGAATGCTATATAAAATCACGTGCAATAAATCTGGAAGTTACAAACGACTTCAGTTCAATGTATGGTACCATGTATGCAGTGCACAGGTGATTCTCTTCAAGACTGATAAATCCACACTTGGAAGCACTGAACTTCCAGTGTGTGTGCAGACAACCTGTGCACTACACAAAAAAACCCCATTTACTGGGAGCATCATTCTCTAACTCTGCAACCTATCCACCTGTCCAGCAAGGTTGTTCCTTTGAGAATCTTACAGTGGAAATCCCTATCTAGTATGAACATTTGGGTCTGCCATATATTGGTGGAGCTACAGCGCATTACCTGTAATTTATCTGAAATCCTGTTGAAATATGACAAATCCTTGAAAATATTCCTGAACATAATTATGGGGAAAGTCTATGGTAATCTAAACTCAAAAATTTGCATTCTTCACTGATTCTGGAGTCCCATTATGCCTATCTTTCAGGTAGAATAGCTTTTTTTTTTTTTTTTTCTGGCTTCTATTAGTATTCCAGCTGGTAATTTCTTCTGTGTGCATGACCCTGTGATTCTCCTATATTTAAAGAAATACCTCCCATTTCTCTCCTTTTTCGAAATCTTGCCTTTTTGATTTTAAGTGGGAGAGATACACACATTTTAAGAAGGAGACTTGAACCCATAAAGAAGAGAAAAACTAATATTTTGTGGGCTGAGGCTGAAGAGAAGTGCATGGAAACTTAATACTTATTTGATGTGGTAAACCACCTTTTAGTAATTTTTTCATTTTCTTTTTACGTTAATTGGGGGGTAGAGGAAAGAAAGTGCAATAGAAAATGATATTGTAGGCTATTTACATCGTAAACCTAAAACAAAAATAAATGGAGAATGCAAATTAAGGTTTCCATAGCAATAGTAGTTTACCAGTATTGTGGATCTGAAGTGTTTGCAACTGTCGACTGGACTACTGTGTACTTCAGTGAATAGTTTGTGCATTTGACAAGTTAATGGCTCTGTGGAAACCTTTAGCTATTATGTTTACTGACTGTAATGGAACAAATCTGCTCATTTCCAATTTGGTATTGTTTTCCATCAGTTTTTCACTGCTGAAAAGTTCCTATTCATTAAAGAATTAGAGCTTCAGATTTTTTACTATAGTTATTCTTAGTTTCTCACATGGTTACTTGCCAATAATGTCTGGGTACACTCCCCTTTGTGTCCTTGGAGACCTTTATCTCTTTACTGCATGCCCCCTTCCCTAGTTATTATAATTAGAACTAGTTGAAAAATAATAATTGGTTTTCTCCATTCTCCTTAATAAATTAGAGCTAAGCACACTTAATTGGTCTTGTTAAGCATGTCCTCTCCATTGGTACCACAACAATCTTTAGATTGCTTTTGAACTTTACATAGCTATACTTATATATATATTTATGAACACATAAACTGTTTGACTCTCTTAACCCTGAAGATGTTAACAACAGTCTTAGCCATAGTTAGCTGGTTAGCTAACTAGCTTAGCATCTCCAACTAAACTAAGTAAACACAAAAGATGACTGTTGCTTTAATTTCACAACTGAACCCTCAAACCCAAGTAATTTTATAATCTGGAAACTTTAAAGGATGTGGTGAGAAGCATGTCAATCACAACCAGAGGACCACTGTTACCACCGGATCTGATTACTGCTGGCCGTTGTCTCCAGGGGGACAGGGGTTTCGGTTCAGCTATATTACATACGAGTCACATCTCATTGACTCAGAAGGAAACCTCTTACAACCTCTGGATAGATATTTAGGTATTGAATAAAATTTTAATATGGCAGTAAAGATGAAAATGAGAAACTGGGCTTTTTAACTTGCAGCTGAGCATAGCATAGCAGCAACTATTGTTTGATTTTTAATGCTGAAGGAACTGAGGCATGGTCAATGACCTGGACACAGAAGGGATTTTCCAGAGAAGAAGCTGCACGGATATTAAACAGTCATGCTCTTCTTTTCCTGTTTTATGAAGATTTTAAATTACTAGTGTAGTGCTCCAAACCACTCCTGGTGGACCTTTGACTGCTCTAGAGTAAAAGAATACATTATATTAGCTGTAGGCTAGTGATCTACTTATATGTTCTACAGACAAAGCAAAAGCAATTTATATTTCAAAGTCTTTATCTTTCAAAGTCTGTAATTTACAAAAAAAAAAAAAAAGAGAGAAATAATTTTAAGAGGTTTTTTTCTAAATAAACTAGTTAACAACAATGAAATGGGGACTCTGTGTGGTATCCCGTATTGCACTCCTGTTGCATCCCATGTTGTATGTTAAGAACTAGACAATGATGAATAGATATGGGCTTTCTACAGATACATTAAGTAAAAAGAAATTAAATTTAAAAAAAAAAAAGACAAAAAAGCTATGTATTGACATTCTGTAAATAAGCAATTTAATTTTTTCTTCTGTTGAAATATTTTTCTGTAATTGTCTGAAATATAAAAAAAAATATTTTAAAAATACCTTAAAATTGAAGGATTTCAGTATAATTTTGCCAAAGAAAAATTTGAAAAACCCCTAACAAGTAAAATTTAGAAATTATTTTCAATTTTTTCCCTACTGTTGACAAGTCCTGAATGGAGCATAGACTGGTGCACTCACAGCAAATCAAAAGAACGGTTATTTGTACTTGTCTCAATAAGAGTGAAGTTGGACTCTCCATACTTAACTAGCTAGCAACTTTTAAGAACTGTGTGTTTTATTAACTGTGCATAAAATGAGGTAAGACTGCACAAGCTTGTCCAGCATTTCTCATTCCTTTAAATAATCAGTAGCTCATACATCCTGTATATTTATCTAATAGGAAAGGAACCAACAGCATATTTAGTCTATCTATGTAAAATTAACCTTCCTGATGAATATAACATCCAACAGTTACTTACAGTAACTAAATTAATGGTTGTTTTTCAACAGCATATAAAAATATTATAACTTACTGGTATTAGTTCACAGAAAGAAGCTGAATTTATAAAAAACAACCACAACAGCACATTGTAAAAACATTGAGAAGTCAGCATATGATGCTAGATTTTAACTACTGTCATCTGTGTACATCCTGTTATTTATAGAGAGACACATTTTATATATATATAACCACATTTGTCATCAGTAGAGGCCACAATTTAAGGACTTCATTGATGTGGGATACTCACAGTAATTTCATTTACTTTACCAGCATCCCTGATTCTCAAATCATGATCTCCTGTTCACATGCTAAAATTACCTGCACTGACGTAACAATCTTTAGTGACTTGAATATTATACTTATTATAGATTCAATATTGACTGCTAGACATTCTGTTAAATAACTATATGCATTTTTTAATCTGATTGGCTTTGTCCCATTTTCTGTGAGCTTCCTTGTCCTCCAAAACCAGTGCCAGCTTGTGAAATAGAGGAAAAATATATTTTAAGTACCAATAAGAAGTAAAAATAAACTGAATGTAGTGCTGAAAAATTAAATAGTGTAATAAGAACTTTTAGATAAGAACAGTCAAAGAGATGTACGCTTCAGAGGAACTCCATAGGAAAAAGTGTATTTGAGAAGCAGGTTGACAGCTTAATGTGACGGATTTCATTGACTCCCATAATAATCTATTAACTCGGTTAATATTTCATTAGGAAACTCTTACAATAACAGCTGTGTCCATAGCAGGCTAAACTTCTAAAAGCATGTTTGATCTGCGTGATCTCAGTGTGAATTGGCGCATTGGCTCCAGCCCTAAGGCTGTTCTGGTTTAACAGGGGACTGCAGCATGTGGAAACATATGTACATGTCTACATAGGCAGTCTTTGGTGCACAAGCACCTACATAGATTGAGGCCCAGATGGACTTCTCCCTAGCATCACCAAGTAATTCTACATAGTACGGGCACACATCTGGGGACCATAATTACTGGACCTCGGAAATTGAATGAATTGTAAGACTGACTTTTTTGGCTTAACTGATCTTCAGGAAAAGAGAAGGAAGAACAAAAAAAAAGCAATTAAAGCCAAGTAATGGCATTTTCAAAGAAGAGGCAGGACAGTTAATTATTTTAAGTTCTCAGAATTAAATGACAACACTTGTTTGAAGGATAAAAGTTGTGCTCATCTTCTGTCAAAATTTCCTAACACAGTAGTACAATAGTTAATATAGAAACATCAGTGGTTGTCGTAGAAATAAAGCTGTTTATTTCAGTCCTTGCCAGACAACTTGTTTTAAGGGTTGATCACTATGCATTTGTCTTCCAGTAAGGAAATGTGCTTGTCATTTGGTATAGCAAAGGCATTTTGGCTGGTTCCATTACTGACAAGATGGAGAACTTACCTTTCCAGTATTTCTGAAGCCCAGGGTGTCACAGGAAGTATAGTCCTACCTGTAGATAGATTATGAAAGTGTGTTGTGTTGCAGTTTCCTTGCAGAGACTGGAAAACCAATACAGCATCACATGCAAGATACATGCATCACAGCAAGACTCAAGGGGATAAAAACAACTTGCTGATTACCATCTCTTTCTTCATTACTTGCTAATTATCTGATTCTTTTTTCTCCACTGCCAGTTTGCTGCTTCTAGACACAGAGCAATTCTCACCCATGTCTTCTAATCCATTTTCCACAGTTCTCAGCTGTACAGCAATAGAACAAGAGGTACTAAGGTCTGAAATGAGGCCATGAAAGTGTCTGGCTTTTATGGACGTGGTGAAGAGGAGAGCTGAGCATGTGAAGGTGAACATAACAAAAAGTAAACATGTGTCCTACTCTCTCTTTCCTAATTTAAGTATTCTTAACAGAATAGTTCAGACTAATTATTCACTAATTTTTCAAAAACTGACTTTTAAAAAATTACTTGTCATATATATTTTTTTTTTGCTTTGTTTCTTTTTTTTCTTTTCACTACAGGACTTTAGTATTTAGAAGGGAGATATTTTTGGAAGGGGATTTGTACTTGAGCTAAAGGAGCTAGAATATTGTCTGAAAATTCAAATGTTTTCAGACCTTTGATGTTGAATCAAAACCAATACCAAAATAGAGGCCTAGAGCTAGAACACTGGCAAGGAAATAGTTTAATTCTGTAACCAAGATTGAGCACTGATAAGACAATAAAAAAGTCGAATAAACGCTAAAAAGCAAATGAGCTTATATTAGTCAGCTATGCAAGTCATAGCTCTGAGGCTCCATTTACTAGTATTTTTCTTTCTTTTTTCCTTTTTTATACTGATAGCAGTAAATTACTTTTTTCCCCTTATGGAAAAAAATTGGGTCCACTCCAGTCTACAACTGAGAAGACTATCCCATGCAAGATATCCTTCTTTAGAAGGCATAAAGTTTACACAGCATCATAAAGACAGGTCCCGCATAGCCGTGCTAAGAGAAACATCCTGAAGTCAGCAGACATGCCCAGAGTCAGAGGCCAGTGCCTTCTGTGCAGGTACAGTGATTTAAGAGGTAGGAAGGAGATAAAACCATCACAGCAGCATATGAAAAAAATCTGGGGAAAACAGGGACAGGATAGGTGATGTGTAACTCAGTTACTGTCCATTCTAGGCACACATACACACCACCATAGGAAATGACTAATTCTAAATAAACAACAAAGACATTAAGTGAGAGCAAAACAATATAACAAACAAAATCCTTGTGACCTTTCTTCTTTCCACTGCTATTCTACAAAGTAATAAAGAATGCAAAGGAAAGTAAAACAGATTTTTTCCTAATAAAATACATCCTTGTCATTTCCAGTAAATCACCTTTCCTTTTAATGTAATATTAGCCAAAAATTAGATCAGCTGTTTTGTTGTATTCTGGCTGAATTTCATACAGATATATTTCACACATGTTGCAAAATAAATAACGTTTTTTTAAATATATGGCTTCAGACAGATATTGCGGAGAGACATAAAGACGGAAATCTGGTGTTAAAAGATGTTGCTGCCAGTCTCATGCATAGAATAACTTGTCAATCCCTGTTTTATTCAAGCTAGTTGAGGGTGAAGTTAAGTGCTTTTTTTTTTTTCATTCGTGCCTGAAATGTTAGGACACTTGTGCCCAGACACAGGTCAGCATTGCAAATTGTGAACAGAAGCTGGCCCAAGAAGCTGAAGATATTTTCATTTGCATAAATGGAGATGGTAACTGCAATATTTAAATTAAAATGAACAAAGCAATGCATGTGCTCACACATACATATCCATGTGTAAGCAAGTATGAAGACAGGGCATATTTATGTGGGTCTGAAAACAACTCAAGAGTGAGTGAATCAGTGTGGGTGTCGCTCCAGGAGGAATCCAAGAGAGAGACAGAGAGAGCTTCTTTTAGACACAGAACTGACTGCAAAAACAGGCTTCGTTTTTTGAATAAAGCGATGGCCTCCTATTGTTTATTCTCTTTGAAGAAAGGAGACTGTAATCTTCCTTTGCAAATAAATAGAGTTGTACTAAAGAGACACCTGAAATAAATTTTTTTCTTTCTTTTTCGTTTGTTTTGTTTTGTTTTGTTGGGAACAGCCTGGCAAGGCGATTAATATTGGTTCATTTCCAGCAGAAACAACAGCTTATCTGACAACTTATCTTTGTGAATAGCTTTGCATATCTTGAGATTGTCCACTTACATTTGGGTTAAGATGCAAAGGAGCACTTTTCAGGAATATGACTTGAAAATAATTTATACCAAACAATACATACTTAATCATTGCACTTTGAATCAAAGCACATTCTCACGTGTTATAAAAGACTACACAATTCCTTTGAAAAAACAACCTTTTGTCTCTGTACCTCTTTTTTTCCACTCTCACACAGATCCCACATCATGCTTCTTTAAAGAGATATGCATTGTTCTTTGGGGGGAAATAAGCTTGCCAGCCCAGATTGTGTGATGGTCTTACGAAGATTTGCATGGGAAGATGCCAGACAATATAAGACTTCCATCTCTGCTGAGCCATGCAAGGGACATTAGTCATAGCCCTGGGAGGAGGGATTGCTGACTCCCACCTGTCCTCAGAAAACAGGAAGATCAGAGATAAAATTGTGTACTAGATGGAAGGATACATATGAACAAGTAAAGTAAGTATATTCACCTAGAAGTTTTGGAAAAAATGCGGTTTCTTGAAGGCATGGCTACTTGTAGGTGATGTAGTAGTTTGTCTCCTCTGCTGGCGTGTCTAGAGGTATGTAGATATCACACATGTTGCCCCTGGGATAAAATAAAAGAATGAAGTCAAACCTTGCCATAGTCTCCTGTTAATGACACAGGTTTTTCACCCACTTCTAGTCATGCAGTTTGGTTGAGGAAAATCTTGTGCAAGGTCTATGAAGATTTTTGGGTAACGTTTTGTATTATTAGGAAGAGATTGCCCATGTGGATAGAGCTCCTTGGGTCACACTGGCTGAGGCTAGGAGGACAATTCT
The DNA here is from genome assembly GCF_000687185.1 of Egretta garzetta. NCBI lineage: Eukaryota > Metazoa > Chordata > Aves > Pelecaniformes > Ardeidae > Egretta > Egretta garzetta. Next base: position 197,884 of record NW_009260687.1, read on the forward strand.
TTTCTGTTTAAAAAAACAGGGTCAGGCTCCCATCTCACTGACAACGCTATAAATTTCTGCTGTCAGTGGAGCTACAAAATTTTAAAATAGGCAATAGGAAACATCCAAGCCATGCCCATAAATCTTAGTTCTTTCCCCAACCAAGCAATAAGCTATTTCTCATGGTAATTTTGCTTTCTTGTATCATTTATACATTCAGTGTAAATTAAAATGTTTCACATCACGGAAAACATGAGAGAAGGCAGCGGAAGCACGGAATCACGTAGAGCAGACAAACTGAGATCCCTTTTACACATTATTAGTGCTTCTCTGTTTAAATCATGTTTGCTATTAGCTACCACAGTGCTAAGTGCTGTAGATAATGTACTTTTCAAGGAAATTAAAAAAAAAAAAAAGCCAGGGAGTGTGTAGGTAGCTTCCATTAGCAATAATGGGAGTTTAGGCACATTCGCAACTTACAAAATCCTCAGTTTAAAGCCTGTTTATCAGATAATGGCTGCAGGCCTGGAGTGGGAGCATGGGAGCACTAAATTAACACAACATCTTTTTAGACCAACAGTCTTTGAAAGGAACTAATTTATTACTCCTCCTTTGTTTTAAGTCCAGAATATGTTTTCTTTTCAAGATTTTTTAATCCAGAGTAATATTTTAAAAATTGATACAGCAATAGAAAAACAAAATTGCTGTTTGTTTTTTTCCAGCTAAGAGAGTAGTCATGGTTATTTTTATCCTTTCAGTGTCATTTAAGGCCAGTCTTTCTACACATGAGATTGAAAGCCCTTAAAAAAATGCTGAAAGTATGTTTAGTTATTTTAAGGGTAAGACTGATCATTTTGTGTAAGACGTAGCACAGAGTGTGTCTTTTGCACAGGATTTGTGGACACATGCCAAAAATCCACCAGATTTAATAAACTGTCTTGGGAAGTTACTCTGTTAAATAATTCACAGTAACCTGAGGCTGAGTATTCATGAATTGGTTCAGCTTAAGTGGATGTCTTAAAAAAATAATTTACATTTGGATATTTTATGTAACAATGAAACTCCCTTCTGACCCTTGAAAGGTAAATCCTTACAAACCAGAGCCGCTTGAGTCTGCCACCTAGTGAGACAGAGGGAAAACACACTGAATCAAACAACGGCAATCCATGACATCAGTGGTGTAACCTCGTAAGTTTTCATATTTCAGGACAGTTCAGGTGGATTCCTCTGCCTGCCATTAAATTTAGGAATAGATTCTGGATTATCAGTGGTGAAAAAAAATCTATTTGTCAGATCAGGACTCTACATTTTTTTAGAACTATTTACAATTTTTTTTTTTTTTTAGTATTTACAAATGCCAATAAGAGATCACATTTTCTAGAACTGTTGAATGATAAAGGCACATGTATCCAGCACATCTGAAATCACTCTTGGCAGTAATAGCTACGGTTCAGGCACTACCTGCACAGAGTCTCAGCCGAGGGATGTCAGGGTCAGGTTTAGAATAGAGGTATTAGCTTTGATAGATAGCTGAACAGTACTCACAATTAAGTGGTTAAGAGACATACTAACTTTACAGTGGAGAATAAATAGGACTAACACTTCTAGATAGATTTGACTATTTTGTATGTGATAAAAAGTCCAAGAAGTAGAGTAGAAAAAATATTAAAAAATTGATTAAAGAAAATAACATGAAATAGAGTGATTCCAAGATTCAGTTTTAAATGGAATTGAAAACAAAAATTAGTCAGAGTTAAATATTAAATGATTTAGCAATTAAACCCCCTTAATTATCAAAATTAGTGAAAATCATCCAAACAAGAGGAACTTGAAGATAAAGGATGCTAATAATTTCTTAGGTAGATGTTGAAATACCTGCTTAGAATTTGCATCTATTCCATACTCTTTTTCATGTTTTTCTGGCTTGTCAGGGATTTTCTAACTTGCAATTTTTTAACAAAACGTAGCTTATATATTCTTTTAAAAAGCAAAATTATACCCTCAATGTTGTTTAGAGTACAACTAAAACAACAAACAGAAGTGTGATTTTGATGTGCAGAGATTTGTTAATGTACAAATCCATTTTCATGGAAGCGAACATAATGCATCACACAAAAGATAATGGACCGAATAGTTACCTAGTATCTAGTCAGAGCTGATAGTGGCAGCACGACCGAAAGTGTTAATTATCTTGCAGATACGTATAATGGGAGCTTCTTCTGAAAGTCAACATCACAGTGATAGATGTCCATTCGGTCCACAAGCTTATTATCTCTGCATCAGGACTGCACAGAGATCAAAAATAACACACAGTTTGACTTCTGTCACTTTTCTTAGAATCATAGAATCATTTAGATTGGAAAAGACCTTTAAGATTCAACCTTTAAGGTCCAACCTTTAACCTAACACTGCCATCCCACCACTAAACCATGTCCCTAAGCACCTCATCTACCCATCTTTTAAATATCTCCAGGGATGGGGACTCCACGACCTCCCTGGGCAGCCCATTCCAGTGCCTGACAACCCTTTCTGTGAAGAAATTTTTCCTAATGTCCAACCTAAGCCTCCCCTGGTGCAACTTGAGGCTGTTTCCTCTTGACCTATCACTTGTTACCTGGGAGAAGCGAACAACACCCACCTGGCTACAGCCTCCTTTCAGGTAGCTGTAGAGGGCAATAAGGTCTCCCCTCAGCTTCCTCTTCTCCAGGCTGAACAACCCCAGCTCCCTCAGCTGCTCCTCATAAGACTTGTGCTCCAGACCCCTCACCAGCTTTGTTGCCCTCCTCTGGACATGTTCCAGCAATGCAACGTCTTTCTTGTAGTGAGGGGCCCAAAACTGGACACAGTATTTGAGGTGCAGCCTCACCAGCACCGAGTACAGGCGCATGATCACTTCCCTGCTTCACTGGCCACACTATTCCTGATACAAGCCAGGATGCCGTTGGTCTTCTTGGCCACTTGTGTGCACTGCTGGCTCAGATACAGTCGGTTGTCGACCAACACCCCCAGGTCCCTTTCTGCCAGGCAGCTCTCCAGCCACTCTTCCCCAAGCCTGTAGCATCTGGACTCCTCAACTGCAGCAGCTGTTACTTGCCTCTACTGTTGTGAAGGACATAGAACAATTTCCATGATATCCCAGTGTCCTCACAAGTTTCTGAAACATTTGCCTTTGGAGCTGAAGCGTTTCATGCTTGGTCTCCGTACCAAGAGAGAAGTGCCCACAGTTGGTTTAAAGTCCTGGGAAAATTAGAAGCAACACATTTTCTTTATGAATTGTCCCTTTTAAACTGCAGACCTGGGAAGTTACACTACTGAGAGCTGCTGAAAAGGTGGTCCTGACAATAGTAAATGGAGTAAATATTTCATGTTATCATAATTCTATACAGATACCAAGTGTAATGGAAATTTGAAAGCATGTTTTGGAGAACAATTTACTGCTCCTCTTACTGTTTCATAATCTTTTGAAAATGCATTCCTACCTTATGGGAGGAAACAACTAAAACATGAGACAAATTGTGGAGTTTGTATGAATATGGCTATGTCTGCTGTAAGCTGGTGCTTTCTGCTAACAGTCCTGAGATAACTGAATGTGTTTCATTCCTGAGTCTTGACTTAATAAAACTTCCAGCTGTGCCTAAGAGATATTTTTGCACTGTGGCTAAAAATGGTCACTAGGTCCATCTACCAATGCATTTTCATGTTTTATCTCAGAGGACTTTAAAATCACATCTCCAGGTGTGAAAGGCTAGTATAATAATTTAATGTATGAATTGGGTAGTTGTAGTTGATTGTATTAAACATAATTTTCAAATGTTCCAAGTTGTAAATAAGAACTGAAAAGAAGCTGACAAAAAGAATTTTTTCCTCTTTTCCAAACCGAGTACCAAAAATGTCCACCCAAGTTGTTTATAATCACAGAAACTCACAGCCCATACTCTTTGATCAGCCACATCATTGACTTCTATTTGTTCTTGGCTATGTAGTTTCTAGACAGGGTAACCTGGGCAAGAGAGGAGATCAAAGAGAAATTTGCTTAGAATTCAGCTCTGATCCCATATGAAATACACGTGCAACTGCCTTGATCCAAGGTTTATTTTGTTTTCTTCTCTCTCTCATTTTTGCTTTTTTAAAATATTTACCTACCATTAAAACTTGGGACAATCATAAAAAAGCAATGGAGTAGTGATGCAAGTTTGATAATACATTACATTTTACATCAATTACAGTTTTAGTAATTAGCATAATACCAAAACTTAAAGTACATGTGGGAAAACTTCCTGGATTTAAGATATATCAATACCTTCAGTACAGTCATTTCAGGATATCAACATGTAAATTTCTCATTTTTTTATTTTCTGTGATGAGTGGAATCTTGAATCATTTACTCTTTAATAATTTAATTACAAAATAAAGGATTTTTTTTCCTAAATTTCTTCCCTTCAATCAGCAAATACTTTTTCTCGAAGAAAATCCCCAGATTCAGAATCTTAAGAATCTTTAAGAAAAAAACTACCAAAATCAGTCATCCAACATCTTAGACCAACATGAAATTTGGAGAAATGTGCATGTAAATCCATTTGGGTTGGTATCAGAAGCACAGTTGCTCTTTAAGCTCTTTGAAGATAAGGAGATGGCGATTCTAGGAAATTTAAATGGGCATATGATCCATTCTGCTTTCCCACAAATGTTCTTTTAAAAAAACCCACAGCATTCATTTTATGAAATGCAAGGAATAAAATTGTTATTTTTTTAATATATGAGGTCATTGTTAACTAGACAACTTAAGAGAGATAATGCAATTGAATATTTTAATTTATGACTTCCATACATTAGAACAACTCCTCAGCTGACATAAGCAAACACCTTGTTATTGATCTCAGAGGAATTAAATGCCTGGGTCATTTTGCTATGGAGATATACTGCACTACAACAGTACAGTAGTATCTTGCATTGACATATTTTATTTTGACGCCTGAACCCTTAGGTACATTTTCAGTATATCAGAACCCCATTTTTTAAAAAATTATGAAAAACTTGATGCTGAAGATACTTTTTTCAGTTTCAAATGTCATACTATGATACGTCATATTTTGTAACTGCATAAAGTAATATAACTTAATGCATTTCATTTAATAAAAGACAATAAGATGTTTGAAATTCAAGGAGTATAATTTTAAAAATAGCTGCCTTATTTATTAGGCTACAGAATTATTTTATTCACTTGAATGTATCACAGGTGACTTGGGTAGTCATTGTGTTCACAAAACCATGACTTTTCTTTCTGAGGTTCATTGGACATTACAAGAAATAAACTCGGCAAAATAAATTGTGGCAAATTCATGTGCTACTCAAAACAGAAAGTAAAGTGTCAGAAAATCTGATATTACAACCCCCAAAAATTCTTGAAACAGATAATGGTGAGATATCCTCTCAATCACTTTTATCTACCAGTGTCTGTAGTTGGATGTGCTGATTTCACAGTGATAACTGTGATTATTTTCTTTTGTATTGAATTCAGAAAAAAACAATGTGAAATGAGAGTTCCAGTGACCTACATTCTATATGCATATACAAAGGAACAATTACTAGTTATGGATAGTTATTAGAATATTAACTGACTATATTTTTCAGTGTCATTTTTTTATTAATTTTAGAGTTGATTAAACAACTGTTAATAGTAGAGGGAAGTTTTAATTTATTTGCTTGTCTGTCAACCCACAGTCATTAGCATTATTGTTTACATACAGCTAACAAAAAGAGGTTAAAATAATTTGTGATCACAGCTACAAACACAGAAAAATGTTCATCCCTTTGCAGTCTGTGCATAAAAGAAGGAAAACATCAAAAGCATAGTCTGTATGCAATGGGCTTGCAAGGACAGAATGTGTCTATAAATGAAGTTAATTGGGCAGTGTTCATTCTTGCCCATCACAGCACTTCATGGCATTTCAGAGCCCTGTACAGTGAATGGTGAAGGCCATTGATTTTATATGATGCTTCAGAATGCCAAGCTGTAAACAAAAATTATAAAAGGCATAACACAGTCCCAAAGTGCATGCATAGCTACATTCATTGCTTTGGATTTGCTGATTCATATGAACTGATTTCAGTCACATTCTCATTCTCGCTCCTTGCATTCATTCTGGAGCTATTTTTTTATCCTGTGAGAATTGCAGATAGCATGTGCAGTTCTTACTATAATATGTACTAAATAAATGGCTCAAACCACAGCTGTTCTGAGTTCTTTCTGCACCTCTATCATGGAATGGCTTTCATTTTCTCCTGAGTCTGTGGTACCTGGGGAGTGCAGTTGCCCTACACAGCCTCTGTTTTAACATTTGTATGTTAGAAACATAGAGTGAGATTTACCTCACCTACTGTATTTTAGAAGTCCATTTCTCAGCTAATAATTTAGTATGTATTTCTGGGATGCCATTTATCTGACGTTACAGCACAAATTTCAGATAAGGCAGATAAAGTTGTGCATGTAAGCTCTACTTCTTTGTTTTGACTGTAAAGGGAACCTTAGGTGACTATCTGAGAGATCTGCAATCTGAATGTGTGACATCAGTTGATATAATTAGACATTTACATTGTGATTCAGCTCATGGTAGGCACAGCTGAAGAGTGAAAGCCCCAAGATCCTAGCAGTACAGTGCAAAAAAAATAGCTTTATAGAAAAGCTACAATTAGTTTTAAAGTGATGCTGTGTGGAATGATTGCTCAGGGATCATTCTGTCAGGCCCAAATCACTAGCCTTTTACTTCCTCTTCTCCCCTTGAAATGTCTCTTCAGTAGAAGAAAACAAAGCAGAATAGACAGTATATATCTGGCTTTAATCACAAGGAATTGCACTTAAGTTCTCACTGTTCACTTCTTTTTCTAGTAGAAGTAAAGGGCCATGAATTACATCCTTTCTCAGCCTTTGTTTCACTAAATTAGGCAAGCCTGGTCTTTTGGGCTGCTTTCCTTGGCTTCTTAAGGCCACATGATCTCCTCTAGATCTATTTGACATTTTGTTCATTCTTCAACGGGTTCATCAGAATTATGTACAGTACCTCAAATTCTAAGCAAGGGCGGCAAAACTATTAGTTTCTTAGCTGAAAAGGATTGTGTTTGCTTTGGCTATACTACATTGGCAACTCCAAGGATCCAAGGAATCATAATTGTTTTTATTCCTCTGCCATTTGGGGCTGCTAAATTCTCAGTTCACAATATCCATTTTCTTTTATGGGTCTCTTAAATGCATGGTCTAACTTTTCTTACTTCTATACTTCTTCCCATTTCATTAGTCCAGCCTATGATATTGATACCGGTATTGAATATCTCCAGCCTTTGCATAATGTTTAGATTCCATCTACAGCTCCCTACCGTTAGTGCAAGGCTCCTACAATCAAAATGTTAAATAAAATCAATTTCAAGAATGATCTGGAATAATTTATTTTTCACCTATTTTTAACCTGGCTGGTGAAACTTTCCTTTCTGTGTAACCTGTTGCCCTCTTCACTTTGCCTGGTCCCTTAGTTAATTTATGAATTTATTTACTGAGCTCAATTAATTTACTAATTCACCTACTAATCTCAGTGTTCTCAGTTAAATGAACAACTTCTCAATGTGTCATCACATCAAAGGTTTTACTAGATTTTGTATAGTTGAGGTCTTTTTCGCTCCTTTCATCTAGTCACAATTTTCTCATTTGGCAGCTTATGCTCATCAGTGTGGCTAAAATGGTGGAATTAAGTATAGAAACAGCCATTTCCCCATCCTCTTTTCCATGAACTGCTCCTAATGTTAGTTTTATTTTGATGGTTGTCAGGGAGGAAGGAATAAAACAACATATCTGAATGAAAGCCTAGTTATTAAATGTACTGAACTATTTTACACTTGTTATTTTCTAGGAGCTGTTTAGCACAATGATAATGATTCACAGTATTATGGCTAGGTCTAAAATTATCTAAAATAGTTGGGCTTACAGCTAAGTTAACCCATAGTATAATTCTATACAACTGCTCAATTTACATTACAGAAGTGTATGGAAACAAGGCTTATAGAAAATAGATCCCCTTTCCATTCCAGAACTGTATGAATTAAGGAAGATGACTTTTTGATGACAAGCAGCTGCACTGGCAATATCTGTGTTGTTTACTAATACAGCAATTGGAGGAAAGATTGGATTTCTAGGGAAGTCATCATGGAAATATAGGAGGAAGACCAATAATGTTCTTAGTGATGAGAAAGTTTTGGAATGAACAAATTATAACCTCTTTAGGAGGATAATGAGTAGATTCTGCTTAGGCTTTTCATATTAATTTAGAGATGTAATTTTTTATGAACTCTCAGCCAGTTTGTGCCCAAGAAGAGGTTCAGCACTTCCATCTCTCTTTAGTCCACCAAACTATCTGCCTGCCAATCCATGCACTGACATAGAACACATGCAAGGAATGCAGCACTGGTTGGTAGGCAAATGCTTTTAATCCATGCCAGAGCCTCTTAGTGGTAACAACAGTCTAACAGGGATTCTGTTGGAGTAAGGCATTTCAAGTTTTAGGACCCAGTCCTCTTAAAGGTAATGTTTAAACACCAATAAAATCAATGGAGAAAAGCAGATGGCATTGAAAGACTCCTGAGAGATATTCGTTCAGTATTCTAACTTTGAGCATGGACACGAATAAAGTTATCTTGGGAGAAAAAGAATATGACTCATGAACTGTTAAGACAGATTTCTTACCATAAAAATGGAGCACTCATCCATTAGATTTATTCTAAAATAAAAATATATATTTGCAATAATTTCATAGCTTTTGAGATAGGTCTGGTCTTAACTCCCTGAAATCAATGACATTTATCTGTCTGTAATTTTATTTCTCTTCACAGATTATAAGAAAAAAATCCTTTCTTGTATAAATTGATGGTGGGAAAGATAGATATTCAAGAAAAACAAGTATATACAAAGTGTTGGATAAACATATTCATATACGTATTAAATAGAAAATTGTTGTTTTCTTTTATTTTCATTTTGTCTATATATATTGCTTTATGGGAGGAAAAAACCTCCAAATATTTCCAGTAACTGCACTATTTGGCACAAAACCTAAATTCATCACATGAAACCAAAATATAATGTTAAATGACAGTTTTGGAGCTAACGCCTTACACACTTCACTGAATGTCTGCGCTGAAGTAATTGAGTCTAGGAAAAAGCTAAATAGGTCTTAAAGAGGTCAGGGAGCTGGAAGACGGCATGTATTTGAATGGAAGGGTATTTAATTTCTCTAATGGACACTAGATGGCAGCATTAAACAAGATGTTCAAGGTTGCAGTACATTATGGTATTTTACTAAAGGAAAAAGACCCTCAGAAAATAGTGTGAAACATTTATTTATAGGTTTTGTTTTCCTATTTTGAAGGAGAATTCAGATTAAATATTTATTGTACGTGTGTGGAAATTCCAGGGCACATGGTTTCATAAAATAATCCCTGTTTGTGTAAGTGGTACAGGCAAAGGCAAATAGTGCTTCCACAACGGGGATGAATAAAAAACCATGACAATAAGGAGACGAAAAAGGAGAAAAGTCTTGATATAGGATATAGGTGGAAGGAATAAAGTATATAAAAATTTTAAAATGAGGAATAAAGGTTGGAGAAGTCATAGGGAATACCGGAAATAAACAGTGGAGATAAGTGGAAAAGCGTGGGATCACAGGGTTTTGAGGAAAGAATCTGGGCATCAAAACAACAGATTTCACTTCTTAGGAATCTGAGTTAGTGGTAGTATTGGTCATTTAACTGATTTACCTTCAGCCATTTACTACTATTTAAAAAAAACCAATACAGTCTTTTTGAATTCAATCTTCATATTGTTTCTATAATTGACAATGATGAAATCATAAGCCATGGAGTTGTTGCCCAGTGCATGGGTTTTCAAAATGTGTCATTACAATTTATTTGCTTGAGACATGAGATGTCGATGCCTGACAGCAAAACGACTCACCCAGCTGAGTCACTCCCAAATCTTAGCAACATTTGCTTCAGGAGAACCTTTTACCTTGAGATCTATCTGGCTGTATACACATCACAGAACTGCGGGTCAAATTTTAATTCCCAACAAGATGCTAGAGCAATCTGCTGGGCCATCAACCTCTGAGCAGCTGAAGCCTAATAAACTGGTCAAACCTCTGTGAATTTCTAACTGCAAACCAGGGTAACCTCTTTCTCTGTGACCACAACCTGCATATTCAGTAGAGGGCAAACAAGAGATGCCCTATCTCGACCCAACAAGACTATTCATTTGTTTCTTCTCAACAAAAAAATGAGTCAATGAATCAAAATTTCATTATAGTGATGAAATTACCATGAAGCTAGTGCACAACATGGTCACAAAACCATAGATAAAGAGAGGGTTTTGGTAATTTCTGGTCAAAGTGGGAGTTAGTTTTAGGTGGGATTGCAAGTGACCATGTCCTGGGCCCCAGCTCTGATCACCACCACTGCCAGAAAGGGGTTTGACAGCCTGCACACGGGGCCAGCTCTGATATGACATGGGTCTGCAGCCTTTAACTGGACCATTGGGGAAGAGTGGGCGTAGAAAGAGCTGGGAGAGCTTGGGGAGAAGTGAGGGTGCTCCCCCTCCCCGTGCTCAGGAGCTGCACTGGAGCCAAGGCCCTTGGTCCTGGCCTGACCTTATTGCTGCTGATCCTGAGCCTGACCTTATCTTGCAGACCTGGTGTCGCAGCCTGGCCTTGGCCTGTCCCTGTTCCCAGGGAGCTGCCTGATGCCCAGGGCTGGGGCTGCACCAGCTGCCCCCCCGCCTGCCCTGCTCCTGGCTGGAGCAGTGGGATGGCCCTTGGCTGGCGAGCCCCTGGCCTGCTGCCCTGTTGAGACCCCCCAGCCTGAGGAAAACCTGGATTGACAGCAATACTGGAGAAAATAATTTTCAAATCATACTTGAACACAAATTAAAAATGAGTCATCCATACCATGTGCTGCAAAACAGTCAGTTCTCACTCTGAGATGCATTAGCAGCAACACTGCATGTGAACCATGGGGAGAAATTAATTATCGCACTTTGACCAGAATAGGAGAGACCTCAGACAGAGTACTCTTTCCACTTTGGGCACCCGATATTAAAGAGGTCATAGACAGTTTAGACAGAATTCAGAGGAGAGAAATAAAAAATACTAAAAGGTTTGGAAAGCATGAACTGCAGGGGAAAGCCCAGTCTGCATGATTTGATCTTTGAGATGTTTAAGACTGTCATTACTTGGAATTGATCAGTTGTTCCCTGTATCTAACAGGTTAAGTATAGAGAAGAAGAGTATGGAATTAGTTTAATTTGAAGGAAAAAACAGCTTTATATTTAGTATGAGAAATATTATTCTAAGTTTGAGAATGGTGCAACACTGTAAGGCTGTGGAATGTACTTCACGGAATTTTCATACTATATGTTTAGAGAAGAATCTGCCTCTATACTTTTTGGTCTCTTGAAATATCTTCCAGACCTTCATTTCTATGGTATGGCAGACATGAACCACAACTGGTTTGGGTTTTTTTTTGGTTTTTGGTTTTTTTTTTTTAATATATGTATATAATTTTTCACATTCCTCTAACATTAGTGGCAGTTCTCCATTGTAAGGAGAGCAGACCACTAACGGTCTTCTAATAGAAATTTTCTAATAGAAACTAGAAATTTCTAATAGAATTTTTTTTACAATGCATGCACAATGCATGCAGAGCTCAAGCCCTCAAGAACAGTCATCCATAATTACAATTCATTAAATGGTGTGAAAGTTCCTCTAGATATTGCAACATAGGTATCAGTAGCATTGAGTACACATCATTATTAGATATTCACTGAATTACCTGTACTGCACAGGTTATAGCTTGGAATTTCATTAATTAGAAGCTCAGAGATATTTTATAGGGTCTGGAAATGTATCTGTTGGGTAGGCTAAAGACAGCTAGCCTATTTTGTGGCTGAAGCTTGTGTTTATAGCTTCATAAACCATAGTCTGTAGTTTTATTACAGGGATCATTCCTGGTTTTCTCTGTGACTACAGTTCTGTTTTTTTTCCCCTGCGGAAAAAAAATGCTGCATGGCTTACGAGTATGTTATCATCCCTATAGAATTTTCCCAAATTCTGTGGCAGGAATACTGGATTCTATAGGGTGGCTTAAAGCTCCATAGGATGCTTCTTGTTCTATTTATTCTAAGACGTCATAGGTAGTGCAATAAAGGCATACTCTTGCTGTGGAATTCTTGCTGTATATAAAGTTTATTTTTCAATATTAAATTTCATGAAGATCACAACACTGAAAATATTGTTGCATAGCCAAAATCAGCTTGCAATAAACTCATGAAGTAAAAACACCCCTATATGTATTTTAGGATTAAAGGAAGATAGAATAAGAAACTAAAGATTGAGAGGAGTAGGGAAGAAATAAGAGTTCTTCAGTTACTGTGGTTCAATTTCTACATTTAGCTAAAAATGGGATAAAACACTATAATACAGAGGTTTCTGCCTGTTTTCCTGTTTTGTCAATACCTCCTCTATTTTCCATTCTGACCTTTTATTTCTCAATCTCTAGGTAAAAAAATATTTTTATTTACTGTTTTTTTTTAAATATTTTTATGGATTCAGTATTGAAATGGTTGCAGTTTATTTTTAAAACAAATAAATAGCTGTGTGATTGTTTTCATATCACCACCTCATCTGATTTTTCATAATGCAAACATAATAATCATGTAAATATAAAAAGGTGGAATTTTAATGTTTAGATCTCAGTGTGATTGAGCTTTAATATTCTTATTCTAAAAAATATTTTAAAAATGTAATCTCAAATCGCTAGTAATCTAATTTCCTTGTATCTCTGAAGTTACTTGACTGTAATTTATTTTCTTCTGTTTGTACCATTAATCCATCTTTTTTTTTTAAATGTTAAAACTATAATATTCTGTATTAGACTGATACACTGCTTCTCTCTGCTTTATACATGCTGTAAAGTTATAACGCTGATATCAGGATTCACATTGTATTCATTGTATTCACTATCAGAATGTTACAGTAGAAATGCTGGAAAGGTCAGTAGTCATGTTAAAATACTTGGTTGGGTTTTGTCTATGGCTCAGCCTGGGGTTTTCAAAGACGGGATTTTGGAAGAAAGTATTTGAGTATTCTTCGTGCTGTTCAGAAAGGAATCATATATAAATACAGCATTTTGAAACATTGAGAAAGCAAATCCTTTAGAGCCAGGAAATAAAGTAGTACATTTCAAAACATAACCTGCTAGAACATCTGTATGTTATATATGCCAAAGATTCCAGGCCAGCTTTCTCTGTTAATGATGATAATAGGTCTGAAGTATATAGCAGAAATGAATAGTTGCACTATATAACCAAGTCAATGTTGTCTTAAGCAGTTGGTCATTTCAGCTCTTGAGTCTCACTAAATGTAATGTCCTCATTGTATATGTCTGAGTTAATAATCTTAGAAGCCTTAAAGAATAAGCAGAGAGAAAATAGAACAAATAGACTTATGGTTAAGGAACTGGAGTACCTCACATACAAAGAAAGGCTGAGAGAGCTGGGACTGTTTCTTCTGCCTGACCAACCTTCTACGCCTTCTATGATCGAGTGACTACATCTGTGGACAAGGGAAGAGCTACAGATGTCATCTCTCTGGACTTCTGTAAGGCCTTTGACACGGTCTCCCAAGACATACTTCTCTCTAAATTAGAGTGAGATGGATTTGATAAGTGGACTGTCTAGTGGATGAGGAATTAGCTGGATTGTCACATCCAGAGGATATTGGTCAACAGCTCAATGTCCAGATGGAGACTGGTGACAAGTGGTGTCCCTTGGGAGTCCATATTGAGACCAGTACTGTTTAATATCTTCATCAGTGACATAGACAGTGGGATTGAGTGCACCCTCAGCAAGTTTGCAGATGACACCAAGCTGAGTGGTGTGGTTGACATGCCTGAGGGACAGGACGCCATCCAGAGGGACCTGGACAAGCTCAGGAAGTGGGCCTGTGTGAACCTCATGAGGCTCAACAAGGCCAAGCGTAAGGTCCTGCACCTGGGTTGGGGCAACCCCCAGTATCAATACAGGCTGGGGGATGAAGGGAGTGAGAGCAGCCCTGCCAAGAGGGACTTGGGGATACCAGTGGATGAAAATCTGGACATGAGATGGCAATGTGTGCTTGCAGCCCAGAATGCCAAGCATGTCCTGGGCTGCACCAAAAGAAGCATGGCCAGCATGTTGAGGGAGGTGATTCTGCCCCTCTACTTTGCTCTCATGAGACCTCACCTGGAGTACTGTGTCCAGCTCTGGAGCCCTCAGCACAAGAAGGACATGGACCTGTTGGAGCAGGTCCAGAGCAGGGCCACAAAAATGATCCGAGGGCTGGAGTACCTTTCCTATGAAGAAGGGCTGAGAGAGCTAAAGTTGTTTAGCCTGGAGACAAGAAGGCTGCGGGGAGTCCTTATTGTGGCCTTTCAGTACTTAAAGGGGCCTTTTTAGCAGGGCCTGTGGTGGTAAGACGGGGCAATGGTTTTAAACTAAAAGAGGGTAGACTTAGACTAGAAATTGGGATGACATTTTTTCAGTGAGGGTGGTGAAATACTAGAACATTTTGCCCAGAGAGGTGGTAGATGCCCCATCCCTGGAAGCATTCTACAATCATCAATGTATGTAAATACCTGAAGGGAGGGTGCAAAGAGGATGGAGCCAGTCTCTTTTCAGTGGTGCCCAGTGAGAGGACCAGAAGCAATGGACACAAGCTGAAACACAAACAGGTTCCCTCTGAACATCAGGAAGCACTTTTTTACTGTGAGGGTGATTGAGCACTGGTAGAGGTTGCCCAGAGAGGTTGTGGCATCTCTCTTTTTGGAGACATTAAAAAAAATCCGGACATGGTCCTGGAAGCTTGCTGTATGTGGCCCTTCTTGAGCAGTGGGGTTAGGCAAGATGACCTCCAGAGGTCTCTTCCAATCTCAACCGTTCTGTGATTCTGTGATACTGTGATCCTTTCACACTTTTTGGGTTCTGTTTGGCTGACCCATTTTAAATGGCTACTTTGGGATGAGTTGAATTTGCAGAGTAATTTCCCTTTTATAAATCCCACCTTTTATGTCTAAATCCTAACATTTAAAATTCAGTATTAACATTTTCTTTCAGTTTTGATTACTTTATGAAGAAGAAGAGAACGGATTTCATTGTTTGCATCATGTGTCTCTATTTAGTCTCTGGCTAAGAAAAAGGCAGAATGCATGGTGAAAAGAAAAAAAAAAAGTAAGAATTAAGGTCCTTCCTTCCTGCTACTGACTCCTCAATTTTATATTTTTTTCCTTTCCTTCTCTTAGGCTAAGATCTCTCCTGCATATGCTACTGTCGTGATTTAATGTCAGCTGGCAATCCAGCAGCACACAGCCGCTTGTTCACCCTCCCCACCCCCATCAGTGGGATGGGGGAGAGAATCTGAAGAACAAATGTAAGAAAACTTGTGGGTTGAGATAAGAACAGTTTAATAATTGAAATAAAATAAAATAAATATAATTATAATAAATGGTTATGATGAAAAGGAAAGCAATGAGAGAGAGAGAAAAAAAGAAAACCCAGGAAAAACAAGCAATGCAACTGCTCACCACCTGCTGACCGACGCCCAGCCAGTCCCCAAGCAGTGATCACTGCCCCCCAGACAACTTCCCCTAATTTATATATTGAGCATGATATCATATGGTATGGAATAGCCCTTTGGCCAGTTTGGGTCAGCTGTCTTGGCTGTGCCCCCTCCCAGCTTCTTGTGCACCTGGCAGAGCATGGGACACTGACAAAGTCCTTGACTTAGTGTACTTAGCAACAACTAAACCATCAGTGTGTTATTAACATTCTTCTCATACTAAATCCAAACCACAGCACTATGCCAGCTACTAGGAAGAAAATTAACTCTGTCCCAACTGAAACCAGGACAGCTATCTATCATAATTCCATAAAAATGTGCCTAGTCTTTGGATAACACAAATCTTCCAACTGAAAAAAACCTAGAGTTTTGGACTACTATATTGAAAACACCAAGCCAAAATTTCTCAGAAGAAAAGTATATAAATAAATAATGTATAATTACAAAGTACAGTTGCAGAAACATGTGCAGAACTAAGGCAGACACACATTAAATACAGTCTTTTTTTTCAGATTTTGGCAATGTTTGCATAACTTGTCACGCCAAGAAAATTTCCAGTCATGTGAATGTATTTGAATATCACTATTAGCTACTAAGAACTACACAGAATTCTTTAAACTCCTAGGCTTTTCTTTTTTTTTTCTTTCTTTCTTTTTTTTTTTTTTCCTTTAAGAAAAGCAATATCTTGGTGAGGGGAATGCCATAGGTATTTTGCTGATATTAGAGCTCTCTTGGGGAAAAAGAAACATTTGATTTTTTTCTCCTCAGGATATTTCTCTTGTCAGAATAACACGTACTCTTTTGCACTAAATACAGTGAAATGAGCTTTCTAAATTAAGAAATAAAAACCACCTAGCTACACTCTTTAGTTTTCTAAATAACCTAAATAATTTCATCAGAAAAATTTATTCAGTAGTTAAAGTCCTCCAAACCATACTGAAGACCTACCATACGGATTTGATTCTGGATAAGGTACAGTTCTCTTCCTTAAGGCCTGTATAAATTGTTCACATGAGAGGAAAACCCTTCTGTTCAGAAATTCAAGGAAATACAGAGTTCAGCCATGCTATCAAGCCGTTTTAAAGAAAGACAGCATATTTACTTGAAGCAGCTCTTCTGCTGTTATAAATGCTCATCATTTTTTTCCTTACTCTGTAGCTGTGACAGTTTACATCAGTGAACCATTCACACCATAAATTTCAATGTTGTTTATGAAGATTTCCCATTGTCATCACTACCATCTTGACATGAAGACATCAGGCGTGGACAAAAGTGACCACCACAGAAGAAATTAATAGGGTTTGGTAGTCTGCCTCTGATATGGAGCCCCCGGGTTCTTCATATAATGTATGTCAGGAAATCACTTTTGTTTTGTTTTGTTGTTTGGTTTGTTTTGTTTTAGTACACCTCTATCTCAAGTGTAAAGGTATATCAGAAAAGTTCTTCATGGTCCCAGTTTGTGGTAAGTTTATACTATGTTTACCAAAAGTACCTTTTTAGTTCACCTGACATTGAAGTGGCTGTGAAATTCAGCTACTAGAAACTAGTTTTGAAAAAGACTGTCTAAAGCCCCTCCAACTTCCTAACAGACACTTTGCTGTACCTTGCTCTACCACCAGATCTTAGGGTTTCAAAAGAAACAGTCTCAGACAAGAAGTAGGAAAGTTTCATTTAAAAAAAAAAAAAAAAAAAAAATTAAAAAAATTTAAGAATTGTGTTTTGGACCTAGTTTTCACTTCACCCTAGTGTGGAACAAGATGATGGAATCAAGAAAAGGAAAAACTAAAATATGGTCAAAGCCACTTTATTCCACACAACACCATTAACACTAACAAGCAAAAATCAGCTGAGGTTATTAACTTAGTTTCCACAGCTGCTCTTTCAGCAATTTATGAGATAAAAAAAAAAAATCCCCTAGCTCTCTTTCACCACCAGTTTAGCAAATAAATTAAGGGAGAAAAATGTGTGCATATAGTATATACTGTACACTTCCTTGTTTTGGAGGTCATGCATTTCTTTTAAAAAGGCTTTTTAGTGAATCCACGATAGCTGTAAATGCATGACCTATTCAGTGGGACTTGCTGTTTTTTATACAGTTTTTTTGGCAGAAAATGAAGAACAGAATTGTCATAAGAATCCTTTATGTTTTCTAATATGAATGAGGGAAACAAATGTAATATCTTAGGTCTCTCACAGTTGGTCTTCTGAAACTGTTAACATGAGTGTGGAAAAAAAAGATGGGGAGAGGCTTTTTAATTTTACTGAGAAATTGTGGTCTTTGGATGAAAGATGTTTCTTTATTTTCCATTACTTTTAAGCAATTTTGTTACAATTTTTGTAATTTATATGATTTGATTCCTGAACAGCAAATGGACATTTAATAATATTTTCAGGAAAGAGAAATATAAGTCTTAAAGAAAAATTTTTCTCATGACCCCTGTGTGATTGGAGGGACTGGAACATTTTATTTCAGAAAGAAATGGCAAAAACCTAACTTGAGAAACATTTCTTCTCAACTTATCTACAAAGCAGACATCAAAACATAATCTTGTTCACCTTAGTTCACCTCATCCTAGGTCACCTTAGTGATCAATGGAGAGAAAAAATGTCACCTCCAAAAGGCAGTGCATTTATCTCACACATCTGTCTTAAAATTAGATGTATCACCTCCTGAAAATGCTTACTTTTCTCATTTGGTAAAAGGGGCACATGTAATGATGAACTGAGACACAGAAGTTTTACTTTAAAATTTCCATGTAAGAACAGGTTGCTTATACCTTGCTAATTGGGCCTTCTGCGCTATTCTAAGGGCAAGTTCACTTTCAAGATTCCTTTACTTCTCAGTAGCAGGTCAGAAGCAATGTCTTTTTTTTAAGGGTTTGGCAGCTGAAAAAATGTAACAAATGTGTTTTTCAGGTGCACTTATCCATTTCCAAATACATGCTGTTGGCTCACATATGACTCAGATTAAAACCTCTGACTCTTGGGGTCCATATCGTGTGATCCTTTCACGTTGATTTTGGAAACAGGGTTTGTGATAGTGGCCACCTTTGAAACTTTCCCATTTGGGGGAGAAAAACCAAAAAGGCTGGGATTCTACCTTGCTGACTTCCTTGGGCATCCCATCTCCTGCTTATTCCTGCATGCCAGAGAGGTCTTAGGGCCAAGAGTGTCCCAAAATATACTCTTCAGCCTCTGGCATTCCCTCCATAGATGAGCTATGAATTTACATTTGTACTTCCACCTTGTTTTCTGTACAGAGTTCTGCTCAGTTACAGAGGTTAATTATGCTCTTAATCTTTTCTAAAGCAGAATTCTAAAAGCAAAAACATGTTATTAGTGAGTTCAGCTAAAATATATTTCCATTATTATATATATTTCCATTTTTTAATTCTCGTTTTTATTCATGCCGCCTCTTCTGAATTACATTAATGTTAGTATCAATCTCTGCATTACATTTATGAACACAGAAACTACCATACGGGTGCTTAGTTTCCAGGCACAAAGCAAACTTTTCATTCTGTAGATAAACCAGTTTCAAATCTACTTTCAGATAACCTCCCCTTCCCTCTGCATTTTTTTTCCTGAGGAATATAGACTCTTTTAGAAATTCAGCATAAGTAGCAAAACTCTTCAGGATTTCCAGCAAATCAACAGGAATTTTGCAGCAAGCTTTTTGAATCATTGTCATTTAGTAATCTGTACTGGTATGGTTTACCATTTTTTACTTTAGTAGTTTGCTGAAAGGCTACCCTTTCTAAAATATCAGGCTAGAGGTGGTGGAGCGGCTTGTCACTTCATGAGTGTGTATTGTTGGGTATTACAAAGGTAACAGAAAATTTAAGTCCAGTTAATGAGAAATAAATCTGAGTTCAATACTGTTACACAGATGTATTAATGGGTCATTAAGCTTAATAAAAAGCTTTTCTAACATATCAGTATACTTACGATTTTTAGATGTATTCTATATTATAGAATATATAAATTTCCTGAAAGTAATGAATCTACACATTATCCAAACAATTTTGGTTAGTTTTTGATCATTCTACCTCTTCCTTTAGCTGTCTTAATATCTTCTTGAGGAAAATAAAATAAAACTACATTTTTGATACAGAAATCAGACCACTGTGTTGCAAAGCAAGATCATATTTTTTTCACTCCACTAAGACAACCTGTACCCAAACCTGTTGGTCCTGAAAAGCAAAAAATTCTTTGACTTCAAACTAGTTGTCTCTGGGAAGGTGGGCAGGACCAGGCCCACTAACATGAGAACAAAAGGTACAATAATCAAGCGATAGCGCATATAGAGCAAAGGCTGTTTTGCCTCCTTCACTGCAGGAGAGGCCAGACTCCCTGCAGCTTCCCTTGCACTTTCAATTTCAAAGGCTGACACTGCAGCAGAGTGTTTGACCTCTCCAGAACTGGTCTGATCACAAGAAACCCTGAATGTACCCTTGTATTCAGTGAAATAGCCTAAGTGAGAATGCTCAGCACTAGGAAATGAGCACACCCACCATTTCATTGAGTTAAATTAGGGTCCTTTGGCTTCAGTTAACCCTCCAAAAGACTGCAGTGCTGATACTGGAAGTAGCCTACACACTCAGACAGAACTTTACTTTTATTTTTGGTGATAGTAGACTTGCAGTAGTGCTGACCACGGGTACTGTGCTTGGCACTGTTCACCCAGACACATGAAGCAAGATAGCCCAATTTCATATTGGGAGATGATCAGGCAAATCTGAAGGAAAGGATAAGCAGAAGTTTTACGTAGCAAGGGTGGATAAATATTAAAATGAACTTCCAAGGAAGTGACATAATGAAGGCAGGTTATTAAGACTGGTAATAAGTAGGTGAAAATGAGTGGTCTACAGTTAAGGGAAACATCAAAGCTGCATCCAGTCATCACTTCTGGACTTGAAATCCATGAATATCCCAATGCCAAATTCTGGTAATTTAAAATGTTTAAAGACCATTGAATATCCAGATAAATGGAATTAAGGGCACGTTATCACAAGAATAATGAGCAAGCAAAATCATACTGCAAGGGATTTAAGTCATGTTAATTTAAGAGTTGAATTATGTAGATTTAAATAGTGATTGTAATTGGATTGCATGGGCTGTCTTTGCCACTTTTTCTTTCTGGAAAACCAATGCATTCCCAGACCATATGTCCTCTAGTTTTGAAGAATTTCTCTAAAATAGTGCTTTTTTTTATGTGCATGGAAAGGGTACGGTCCATCTTGTAAATCTGCATAACCTGCTCCTCTGCAGACTGTTTCCCATCAAGGTCAATGAAGAGACTTCTGTCAACCTTAATGAAATCTGCATATGACTTTTATAGCTGTCTTGAAAATCATGGGATTTATCTATTCCTGTGAATCTGAAAGGTTTCCAGCTCATCTAAGAAAAATCCTAGAGCTGACTAAATGAAAAATCCAGAGGAAGTAAAATGCTATCACCATGTTCTATGCCGCTATCTTCGTTATGTACAGATAACCAGGAGAGATAATTAATATAAAATAATCTGAGACGTGATAGTGTTTTGTCCTGAGAAAGAGGATATACTATTTCGTGACTATTTTCTTGTACTATTCAGGGAAGATCTCGTGGGATCTGGAAAAGATCATATAAAGAAGTAACTCATAGTGTTAGCATTTTGTTGGTTGATGAATTTTAAAAGACTTAATGTGCAAATCTGTCCTACTGAAGTAGTCAGTGAAAGAAAAGTTTTCATTCTCCTTACACCCAACGTGACCATTGCCACTTCAGGACTTTCAAGTAACTGAACAATTCACATTTCTCTTTTAACACCAGCTGGATCTCTTTTAAGTCCAGTGGGGAATAAAACAAGTTATCCAAGGCTAAAATGGGTTAAGGAGAAAAGTTCATCAGAACAGGTGAAGGTGATGATCTCTGGTGAGGTTCATCTGTGTTTTCTCAGGTATCCTTTTCTGGATGACTCCTTCTGTCCTCTGTGATGTATTATATTCAGTGACTCTTTTTTGATAGTAGTTTCCTGGATCACAGGTGACACTCCAGCAGTGGGTTATTTCTTTGTTAGGAGAGAATGATTGACATGCCACAGGATACTTTAGCTCAGCTGGTTTAATTCTGGTACTGTAAGTACATAATTCCTCTTCCTATGTTTTCAACAGAATTACTAAGGTAAGAGAAGTAGATTAAAGGTTATTGATCTAATTTTTGTAGTAGAAAATTCTCTGGAGTGGTGGCTATATTTTGTTTTGAATTTGACTGCTTCTGACACAATGGACTCCTTTCATAATACCTTAGAGAGATTTTAGATGCTACAGTACTACAAATAATTATTATCTACTCAGAAGCATAGCCATCAGAAAGTTTGCAAGATCACAAAAATATTGACTCTGCTTCATTTCCCTCTTTTTTTTTTTTTTTTTCTGGAGTGTTTAACTGATCTTGCACAAAACTGTATTCATGTGTGAGCATCCTTGGACACTGAGAGCATTGCAAATTCCAAATAAGAAATAGACCAGCATTTACCTTGGTAGCCACAATAAAAGCCCTTTTTTTCCGAAGATGTTGAACATTAATCTTCCATGTTATTCAGCCAGAGTTTCTGGACCTCAGAAAGTCTTAATATCAGGCCCTGAACCTTCTGTGCTACTGGTAGGTACTACAGCTGTTTACCTGAGCTACTCTTCTTTTGGCAGTAGACTTGTCAAATTAGGTTCAATACTGAAATGGAGGGTTCATATTTCTGTAACTCTTTAAATTTCCATGTCTCCACATAAGGAAGTCATTGACCAGCACAAAAGGATTCTGGCTAAGTTCTTATAGAAGTTTTTCCTTTGAAGTTGTGAAAGGCACTAAAGAGGTGTAGTAATGTTTACCTAAATATAGGTTGTTACTGGACTTCACAGCTCTACATTTTTAACTTCCTTAATGTGGGCTTGCCTCCAGAACATCAAGGCAACACTTGTTGCACTGGTATTTTGGATTAATTGTTGTCTCTGAACTGAAGTTAACAGAATAGTATCAAAAAAATACAATTACTATGTAGAAAAGCCTGCCTGAATTCCTCACAACTATAATTTTCTGTTCAGTTTTAAGAATGCATATGTATTCTGTTTTTTTTCATGTAGATTTGCACATATACATAAGTAAGTCTAAACTGTTTGTAATCAAAAGTAAAAACTGGATATAAGGGATCTCAGAATAAATAACTTATAAAGGATTTCAAGTCTAACTGTCATGGAAATAAGCTTTAAAACCGTCAGTTTCCCTTCAAATTCTGGAAATAAATATGAAATATTTTTTTCGAGTATTAATGTTTTTAATTAAATATTGTCTGTAGATAAAAATATGTTCAAGAGGCTGAAGGAATGGACACAAAAAGAAGCCAGAATTAATCTTGCAGGAAGCCGCACACAGACAAATCCCAAAGAGTTTGCCTATAGAGGGTATGTTGCTTATTATTGAACACAGAAGCTATTCAACAGTAAGAAATATCTAAAAAGACCTGCATAGAAAGTTTTTTTGTAAATGAAAGACCTTTTTTTCAATCATAGTAAATAACTGATTCTTAGAGTTTTAAAACTTCTTAGAAACAGACACAAAGAAGACATTTTTTTTAGTTCATGTAACGGCCTACAGGAAAATTTAGTGTGTGAACTCTCCCTAGTCCCCTTGAACACTACAGCCAAGTTTCAAATCTCCTCCTGTATGTTTTGTAGATGAGTTGAATCTGGAGCACATGTCTGCAAACCCACTAATTCTGCTCTCTTGTCAGGGTTGCATAGAAAGAATGCCAAATATCATTGCCCTTCTCCATCTTCCCACGTAATGGCCATATCTGTCTACTAAAGTAATTACTGTCTTTAAAACACCTCTTTCCTGAAGCCTGTGAGCTGATTAAAAGTGGTTCAGGTTAGTTCATTCTAAATGGATGTACTGTTTATTCATCCAGAGGAATACAGCCAACGAGATGGGGTTATACCCACAATGTACACATCTCAGAGATGTTTGCATCTCATCTGTATCTCCTCAGCTCTCTCCAAGCCAAAGTGAATCCTAGTGTCTCTGATGGCTTGTAGCTCCCACCCCTCTTCTCCCCCATATTTATCACTACTTCTCCCTCTCTCAAAACCTTCTTCTTTCTCTACTGCTCTACCTCTCTCTGGACATTTGTAGGGTTTCTGTTTTCTTTGCTTACTTCTCTGGCTTCGAGCAGTTGATCACCCTATTAGTAAAACTGAAATAAGAATTTTTCACCCTTTGCATCTCTTAGGGTTTCTTGGGCCTCTGGGTTTTTCTTTCTGACATGTTTTATTTCTGGCTTGTTTCTTTTTTTACAATTCCTTTCAGTCAAATAATATTTTTTTCAAATAGATAAGCTGAGTGAAAATATTCTTTTTAAGTAACACAGATCCTTCACTCTGTGATGCTGTCAAATATCTGAAAGTGATCACAGAGGCAGATTTTAGCATCTTGATACTTTTGATGCTATTCTAAATCTATAAAAATATTTACAAATATTATGAATTTTGGAAGGGTATCTTTTTAATATTGTTGTTTGAAATATACAGTGGCACACTGAAAACCTAGAGCCTAGAAATACTCTATATTAAAAAAAAATGTCTAAATCATAGAGTATCACAGGGGGTTTATGAGTGCCTGTGTGGAGGCAAAAGACCCATGGATGCATGCAGGTTATGGAGAGTTTCTAAAATTAAGGGACTGTCCATGTCTTGGCTTTGGGGTTTTTTGGTTGTATTTTTTTTTTCATAGTACACAGTACACCTTCTTCCCTACCATGTAATCCTAGAGGATCCCTCTAAGGAGATCATTGTCTTTCCTTGATTTTTCTGTTTTAGGTTATAAGGGGTTGATTCAAATGTATCTCATGACATACAGAATCTACTCACTTATGTTGAGACAGACTCTTGAATTTCCAGCTTTTAAACATTTGGGAGAACGAGTAAACCTGAACTAGCAAACTATTGTTTTCAAGGATATAATTATGCAAATTGTTTCCTTTGTCTTTTGACCAGATCTTCCCATGTGCTCATGGTGAATATGATGCTTGAGTCTATCTTCCAACTTTATCTAGAGTCTGATTTTTTCCATAAGGACTCCTCTGAAACAAAGGAGAATTTAATCATTACTGAAGGAGAACAGATACTGCACTTTCTCATTTGCTTTGAGCATCTTTTAGGGCCAAGTTTGGTGATAAGCTTATTGATATGAGTGGTGCAGATAGTAAAAAATCAATAACAAGTTCACAGTCCAAGAAGAAAATTCACAACAAAGGACTGGGAATAGAGGAAAACAGAAGTTCTATTTGGTTTGTTTTATTTAATAGTTCAGGGGGCAGATTCTGATTTACAACAGCATAATTCAAAAGCAATTCTATTAAAATGAGATTTGCAGCTTTGCAAGTCAGATTAGAATCTATGCCTCCTTCATTTTAGTAGTGCTTTGTTTGTTAACTAGAAGTTTGGTATGCTTCTCAGACTATCTGGTGAGGGAGGAATGCTTGTGGGGGAGTGGATGGATCCTGCACGTTCAACTGGTTGACCAGATGGTGTCAACAACAGATATTTGGGTCTTTTTTGTGACCATGGAAGCCTCTTTGAGGATTGAGGACTGCTTTTAAGAGACAGGATCCACCTAACAAAGTGAAGTGAGGATTAGTGGGCAGACCATTGCGGGTGATGTAGTGGGTGTCTGCTACAGACCACCTGATCAGGAAAAAGTAGCTGAAGCCTTCTTCAGACACTGGAGTAAGTTTCCTGTTTGTAGGTCCTGGTCCTTATGGAGGACTTGAGTTTCACTGATATCTGCAACACTACAGGCTTGGGGAAGAGTGGCTGGAGAGCTGCCTGGCAGAAAAATACCTGGGAGCTACAGTGGGTGTTGCTGAGGTTGGAGTAGCTGCAGGGCCTGTTGCAGGAATCAATCTTTGGATAGTATATAATTTACGTAGGAGTCTAACCCTGAGTAAAAACTGAACCATATTCAGGAGGCCTAGCAATAGGACCATGCTGGTTTGAACATCCCAAGGATATTCAACATTCTCAAGAACTGTTGTAATTAGCTCAGAGAAGAAGGGGAAGATGGAGTAAGGTGACTCCCCCACAGGCTGGCTCTCCGAGGATAAAAAGTAAAATGTATAATTATTCATCATTCCCAATAGATGGTTCCCAAAATACAGAGGTGACAGCAATACTGAGTAAAAATATGAGCTTAATCTGATGACCAACAACTTTATCATAACATAAGCCAGTATTACACAGTACAGCAGAACAGTAACTTTAATCCACTTGCGAAAAGTGATAACCAGCAGCACAGGGAGTGCACACAGCAGGTAAGGTGATATATAAAAGATCTCTATGAACAAGGACAACAACTCTGAGAGCAAATAAAACAACATTGCGACCAGCAACTATTAGACCAATATAACGAACGCTTATCACAAATTCCTTTTAAAAAATATTCAGATCTGTCGTTATCTCAACCCTTCGGGCCCCACGTTGGGCGCCAAAATAGGACTGTCGTGGTTTAACCCGGCTGGCAACTAAGCAGTGGCAACAGCTGAAAACATCAGTGTGTTATCAACATTCTTCTGGTACTAAATCCAAAACACAGCACTATGCTAGCTACTATGAAGAAAATTAACTCTATCCCAGCTGAAACCAGGACGCTGGAGCAAGGAATACTTACACTTGGTGGAAGACAATCAAGCTAGGGAACATGTATTTGACTTGTATATACTCAGACCTGTGGGGCCTGATGGGATACTCCTATCAGGGAGCTGGCTGCTGTTACTGCAAGGCATTCTCAATTATCTTTGAAAGGTCATGGCAATCTGGCGAGCTTCCTGAGGACTGGGAGAAAGCAAATGTCACTTCTTCCTTCAAGAAGGGTGAGAGAAAGGATGTGGAAACTACAGGCCAATAAGCCTCACCTTGATCTCTGGGAAGGTGACAGACCAACTAATCCTGCAAACCATTTCCAAACTTGTGAAGGACAAGAAGGTGACTGGGAGTAGTCAGCAGGATTTTTGAAGAGAAAACAACACCTGACAGACCTGGTAGCTTTCTGTGATGTGATGATTGTCTTGGTGGGTGAAGGGAGAGCAGTAGAAGTTTTTTATCTTTATATTTAGCAAGGATTTCAACACTGTCTCCCATAACATCCTCATTGACAAACTGATGAAACATGGGTTAGATAAGTGGACAGCGAAGTGGACTGAAAACTGGCTGCGCAGTGGGGCTCAGAGGGTTATGATCAGTGGCATGAAGTCCAGCTGGAGGCCAGTTCCTATTCATGTACTCCAGGGGTTGACACTGGGGACAATACTGTTTAACATCTTCATTTATGACCTGGGTGATGGAACCAAGTATACGCTCAGCAAGTTCTCACAGAAGATACAAATCTCGGGGGAGTTGTTGATACACCAGATGGTTGTGCTGCCATTAAGTGGGAAATTTATAGGCTGGAGAAATGGGCAAGCATGAACCTCATGAAGTTCAACAAAGGGAAGTGTGAAGTCTTGCACCTGGGGAGGAATAACCCCATGCACCAGTATGCTGGGGCTGCCTGGCTAGAAAGCAGCTTTGCAGAGAAGGATCTGGGCATCCTGGTGGCTGACAAGTTGGACATTAACTTGCAACATGCTCTTGGTCTCCTGAGCTGCATTAAGAAGAATGTATTTGGTATATGTGGAAAAGTTTTGGTAGCGGGGGTCTTCAGGGTGACCTCTTTGAGAAGAGACCAGGGGCTGCCCCCATGTCAGACAGAGCCA
The DNA here is from genome assembly GCF_000687185.1 of Egretta garzetta. Lineage (NCBI taxonomy): Eukaryota > Metazoa > Chordata > Aves > Pelecaniformes > Ardeidae > Egretta > Egretta garzetta. The sequence continues at coordinate 225,328 of NW_009260687.1, forward strand.
ATTCCAGCCACCTCCAGAATAGACCCACGACTTGCCAAAGCTGGGCCAGTCAGCAAAGCTGGTGGTGCCTCTGTGATAACATACTTGAGAAAGGGTAAAAAATACTGTGCAGCAGCTGCGAGAGAGAGGAGTGAGAAAAATGTGAGAGAAACAGCTCTGAAGACACCAAAGCCAGAGAAGGAGTTAGAGGAGGTGCTCCAGGTGCTGGAGCAGAGGTTCCTCTGCAGCCCATGGTGCAGCCCATGGTGACACAGATTGTACCCCTGAAACCCATGGGGGACCATGGTGGAGCAGACATCCACACTGCAGCACATGGAGGACCCCATGGCAGAGCAGGTGGATGTGCCTCAAAGGAAGCTCCAGCCAGTGGAGAGCCTATAGAGGAGCAGGCTCCTGACAGGAACTGTGGCCCATGGAAAGGAAACCATGTAGGAGCAGGTTTTCTGGCAGGAACTTTGACCCATGGGGGGGACTCACACTGGAGCAGTCTGTTCCTGAAAGATCACAAACCATGAGAAGGACCCATGCTGGAGCAGTTTGTGAAGGCCTGTAACCTGTAGGAATGACACCATGCTGGAGCAAGGCAACAGCATGAGAAGGAAGGAATGGCAGAGGTGAAGTGTTAAAAACTGACTGCAACCTCCCTTCCCCAACCTGCTGCCCTGCTTGGGGTGGGAGAGGAGGAGGAAGAGGAGGCCGGAATGAAGGACTGAAGCTGGGCCTGTGAAGAAGGTGTGTGTGTGAGTTTTGTTTCTGTTTCTCGCTATCCTACACTGGTTGTAATTGGCAATAAATTCAAATAATCTTCCCCAAGTTGAGCTTGCTTTGCCTGTGATGGTAATGGTAAAGGTGAGTGATCTCCCTGTCCTTATCTGATCCCACGAGCTTTTAAATCCTATTTTCTCCCCCTGTCCTTCTGAGGAGGAGTGAGAAAGTGGCTTGGTGGGAACCTGGGGGACAGTGAAGGTTAACTCACCACAATAAGCATTACTGAAATACATGAAATTCCTTTTAAGCATAAGAAAAGTCTTTCACTGAGAGAGCCATGAAACCCTGGAGCAGCTTGCTCAGAGAGCCTCCATCCTTGGAGATATTCAAAACACAACTGGACATAGTTCTAGGCAACGTGCTCTAGCTGACCCTGCTTTGAGCAGGAGGATTAGATTGGATGAGCTCCAGATGTCCCTTCCAACCTCAACCACTGAATGATTCTGTGAGATAGAAGTGAAGATTAGTCTTTACTCACATGAACCCTAGGGAATCTAAATAGTATATGTTGACAAGCATGAGGAAGATAATCAGGATTTCACAAGAAATGAACACTTTAAAATTAAAAATAAACTACCTCAGTTTTTTTGTAATAATCTTAATTAAAAGCTGTTTGACGTTTTATAATTTTACTCTATTTTTTACTAGTCACAGTTTAATAAATCAAAAAGACAGATGAAATGAAACAATAAAATCCAACAGAGTAATTACTGAAGTCAGTCATAACTTTGGCAAAATATGCAATGCTTTTTTATCTTAAATTTAATTCAAACTTGACAATGAAAAATGACAGAAACTCAGTTTGAAATTGTAGAAGGTGTGAATAAAAAGTTTTGTACCTCTTAAACAGTCTCTGGGCAATAACCTGATTATCTCCGTTCTCCTGAGGTCCCTTCCAACCCTTGCCATTCTGTGATTCTGTGATTTTTACAGTGAATGTTCACACTGCAGAAATAATTCAGGAATGACACTCTGCTGTTTCACTGGGCTAGGGATCATGTGAATAGGTCTTCCAAAAACTCAGTCATCACTGAATGCCTCTAGAGCTGTCAGTAGCCACTCACAAGTTGGACTAGTTCAAAACCCAGGAAGTCAGCAAAGTCTTCTTCATATAGCCATCTTTTCCTGCAATCTTTCATGATACATGATACCTTAATAGGGAAAAGAATACTGATAAAAACCTCGACTGGATACATCTGATTTCAGCAAACCACTCCTCAGGGAGTAAAGATCTGCTAAAATTTTAAACTTGGAGAAGCAGTAAGAGAGTCAGTAGGATGGAAGACAGTGGAATGAGTTACTAGATTAAGAGACCTAATCTCAGATTCCTGGAAATGTTTCTTTTTGTTATAGAGAGTACCGGGCAAGGTTGTTTGTCTCATTATTGAGGATCTCTGGTCAGAGAGGCAAGAGTAGTTACATATGGCCTTCAAAATACAGGACATGGAATGAATTTTATACATTGCAATAGTGTCAAGATCAAACTGATTATTTGGTCTTCAGTCATTTATCTTAAATAATAACCCTTCAAATAATCTTTCAAAAATCAAACCTATGAAAAATGTTGGGGAAATGTTTACAGAACATAGTTAGTATTGATTTTCTTTTAGTAGAAAAAAATATGGAGATAAAGGAGGAATAAAAGCATCAATATATTATTTAAAGAGAAGTATCTCTATTTTTGTTTGTTCTTTAAAATTATGTTCCTTTCTGAATTCATAAAGTGAAATATTTTTCTTCTTTTTCTTTTTATTTAACTATCTCTAAATTCTACCAGACTTTGATTACTTTCATCATACACATAATTCTTGATTCTGCTGTTGAGATGAAATCTTAATGCAAGTCATTTCAGTGAAGCGCAGTTGTATTCAGAAGTTTCAGATACCTCATTGAGCCAATGACCCCCAAATTTATAATCTGTCTGTAGTGTTCCTATGCAGATTTCTTTGTTGCATTTTGTTCTTGTCCTGGTTTTGTCAGGATGAAAATTTCCAAGGTTATGGTTCAACACCATTTTGAAAAAAAACTTCTGTGCAATTGTCAGCAACTTATGGTAGCTACTCAAAAGGTAAAGAAGTACAGAACTGGTAAATAAAACATGTAGAAAAGATCTTGACTGCTTCATGCTTGCTCTTTGTCATAATTTGTAATTTTGTGAAATAACCATGAACAACAGAATTAGTAATGCTCTTTCCTCTGTTCAGAATGCAGCACTATTCTCCCATTAGATCTCAAAACTTCCTTTTAAATAAAAAGCAATTTCTTGCTGGAAACCAAACAGTGACCTTTTATTTATTTGACAAATGAGTTTATAAATGCAATTTAGCTTTGGGAGACATGACATTGACATGCTCTCTGGAATCTGAACTGGACAAAATTTGACTAACTGGAATATTTTTTTTTAAACTGTAAATATGAAAGTCACAGAAAGATTGAACTCGACAGAAACCCACACTATCTTCTTTTTTTTTTAATGACTAGCAGCATTTTCCTTACATACATAAACTCTCTAATTATAGACTTTGGGATCATATTAAGCTTTTATTTTATTTCCTCCATTTTGCATTGTTGTTTGAAATGAGTACAAGTCCTGTTGAGGTAACAATACAATGAAGTACACAAGCTGTAAAATTGAAAGCTGTTTGAATGCTGCATATGAAAATTCCTTTTAACTTAATTTCCCTATTCAGAGCTGAAGTGTATTAGAAACAACCGAACTAACAAGGACCTAATTCTGCTTGACTTGATTGCTTTTCAGTTAGTTCCACTGTGTGAAGGTTCACATTCAAGGCCCTTCTGTCCTGCACTAACATAAATGAATAGTTACAAAAGACACAATTGAAAATCAGACTTAGAAAGGGCTTGGAGTAGCAATTGATGCGATGTAATTCTTCAGATCTTCAATTGTGAAATGCAAGTCCTTGTCACAGTGAAGTGGAAAAAAAATGAACATTATATATAAGTGTAGCAACAAAATGAATATGTATATCTCAATGTATGTGTATAAAATATAAATTTGGGAAATCACAGCATGTCAAAGTTTAGGTACAGGTTCAAGAGGTAGCTGGATTTCCTCACTGCAATCTCATTTTTTTGCATTACAAACAAAAGAATTTTTTTTAGCTCTCCCTCAAAGAGACAGCATGCATTTTCTCATTTGTACTTAACTGTTATTTTATTACCCATGTAATGGTTTTGAAGGGGCATTTTTCTAGTACTCCTGACCAACAGAGTTAAATGAAATAATATTTTTACGCTACATGTGAAATTGATTTAGTGATTTTCTTCCCTTTCTGCTATAGCCTGGTAATTGCAGTTTATATGTCACTGGAATAAATACTGCTGGGATCTAAAATTCTTCTGATATTAACAAACATCTTCATAAATACTTACCTTTTATATTCCCTTAGTTAGTGAAGGTGTTAAATAGGTATATAAAGTAAAAAAAAAAGGTATTTTCTTCAGAGGTTGCTCTTCACTGTATTCCTCTTCTTATCAAAAAACCTAGGATGTCTGTTGCCACCTTTCCTGAAGAAGTTGTTACATATAATAAAGACCAAAGTTCATGATAGGTACAAATAAAATGAAATATATTTTGTGGTCCTAGGCAAGATCTGAGACCTTAGATGTATATGCAGAACTTTCCGGTTTTAACGTAACTGTTTGTCTTTTATAAAAAAAATAAACTAAAAATTTCTGGCCTTACTGTTCTTTTACTCTCGAAGGACAATCAATGTTCTTGACCATGACTGAATTTCTTTATAGATCTCTATGCTGTCTCTGTAGATATAGCCATAGTATCTGAATTGTAGAAAAATGTGCTGGCTTACTTTTCAACTCCATCGGTTCCTAACCTTTCATGAGCACTTAATTCCTCACATAGGAGGAAACAGTCACACCGTAGAAGCCTGTGGACCATGAAGGGTAATTGGATAAGATCTTTTGAAAGATTTACAAGCCTGCCAAGGATTGTGCCAGCTTTAAAACTGACTGATTCAGTGTGAAAAGATCTGAACAATTCTGACCTAAAGGTTTAAAGAAAGACCTTTCCTGTGAGAGTATAATTTAGAGCCTGTAATAAAAGTGTATTGAAAAACACCACAAGGAAGAAAACAGCCATAAATTCTAGAGCTTAATATTACATTACAGGACACTTTTCGGTGACATATCCTCTTGTTTTGCAACATACCTCTGTTGCCTCAAACTGTCTTTAATTGTTTCTTTTAAGGGTTACAATGGTAGCTCATCCATAAAAGGATAATAAGAAAGCCATTTGTTTAATACAGCTGAGAATGTTGACTTGCTTTCTCTCTCCCTATACACAATCATACATGAAACAAGTCCAGGTCTTTGTACAGTGCCATAAGTTAGAAATGAGGGGAAGAATCACAAAGAAAATTAGGTCATTTATGTATAAAAGGTAGGTTCTCAAAATTCCTGTTTAACATCTGTACCACCTTGAATACCCAATACGCACCCAGCAGTAAAATTCTCTGTGCTCCTTCATTTCTATTGCTGTGCAGTTCACTATGGACCAGCGCAGTGCCTAAAACACTGTGGAATACAGAAACAGGAAATTTTCTCCACTCTTCTCATATGCAAGACCCAGGGGAGTCAGCCCACCTCTCAGGGAAATGTGAAGTGAGGCTGCTTTGTCCTCCCTTGTGTCTTCACAATTTCCCAATGGTAGAGCACTAATGAATGAAGCAAAAATTTCACTCAAAATCCTTAGCACCTAAGCATTAAGCCCAGCAAAAAGACTATTTTGCTTACCTTTGATTACAAAAACTTTACATATGAAATAACTTTAAATCCTTTTCAACCAAGCCGTATTACATGCAATGAGAAAAATAATATAAATTGTCTCTGGAATTTCTTGGAGATCTGCTTGCATAAACTGTTATAAGTATATGTCTCTATAGTAATGACCTTTGCATTTCCACCAGTTTTTCATGTAATACTCAGGTAGTTTAAAAATCAAATTACACATAGTTGTCATTGGTTTTAAAGAAGGAGACCAATACTCTGCTTCCTTTGAGATCTGTGATTATGTCACTTCCAGGTAAAGTGTATGTACAGGGGCAGTCTCTCATCTGAGAGCTATGTGCACTGCTTTGCACCATTCAGACACAAAATACCATTGCTTTCACTGAAGTCCTAGCACTTTTCTTCCACAGTTTTTTAATGCTGACCTTCAGATAATATTTCCTGTCTTCCCCCGTTTCTTCTGATTGTAGGTCTTTCAGAGTTGTTATTCTTGTGTTCTAACTTTATGGTGTGTGCCCATGAGTGGAGATTTTTGGAGGCATGTGACATGAATATAGCAATGAGTAATAACTTCATGCAGGCTTACAATTACTGAATTCAAACTAAGATCTGCCCTCAGGCTCCTGTTTGAATTGCACTGGTGTGAGTAACATGCCTCTAGGACAGCCAAGAACAATTTCTATGTGGATACCGGCGGGGAGTGTACCCAGAGATAATCACAGCATGGACCTGCAGCACTGGCTGAAGAGCTAATCTTTTGAGGGAAAGATCAAAGTGTAACTATGAGATACAGGAGAAATCTCTGGGGCATTTCCAAATGGGAAAAAAAAGCATCAGAGACTTCACCACAACAGTTAGAGAAGCACTGGGAGAGAGCCAATGAACCTGCTTGAAGAGGATAGACTGAATTAATTTATTTGCAAACTTAGACTTTGAGAAAAGGGGATGAGAATTTCACAGAGTAGCTAATATGGTGTTTTTACATTTTTTTTCCCTCATGAATTGAGAAAGGTAGACTTCATTCCAGCCAGATATACACTGGCGTATACTTTAATTCCATTAAAAGCAGTACAGTTCCATAGGTGACAAAATACAGGAAAGCAGGCTGGAATCTGACCACAGTGCTAAAAATTAGGAGTTTATTGTTTTCCTGCAGTAAATATAGTTTCTATCTATGTATCTACCTATCAGTTCCCAGGCATAATTTTCTAAACTAACTGAAGCTATGTAAGCATGAAGGGAATTAGGATCAGCTCTGTAGCAGATAGGTCACCTCCCTGTTTTCGTACTCTGGCAAAATTTAAACAAAATGGCACATGGTAAAGATGACAGCTGAACATAATTTATTTGATGTTTCATTTTCTGTGGATAAGCCTTCAGAGTGAAGGATTACCAGAGTCAAATCTGAGAAACACTGTCATGGAAATAATTAGAGTTTGACATTTTGCAGGTACTCTGTGACATGATGATTGCTGCTTTAGGAATGTTCCAAAGTGCAATTAAATTGCGTTTCTTACCAAGAGACCATAAATCATTATCTATAGTTCAGTGGGATATCTTCAGACCATACATTGTAGAGGAATTAATGTAGTTTATCATTTTGTGTACCTTTAGGGAGCCTTAATTTTTAAATAATTGCAGTAATAATTGGGAGAAGACGTATATTAGATGCGCTTAATGAATCAGGTTATTGACACTCTAAATCAAAGGATTTATGTCGTATTGTTTTCATGATGTTTAGACTTATTTGTGGTGGCAAAAATACATTCTTCTGTACAGTATTATGTAAGATAGTATTTATCATCTTTGCTTTCTTAAACATTTTAAAATAAGTAAACTACATAGTACAACATAAAAACTAAAACTTTTATATTCCATGGATCACAAAAGAGTATTAATGCTATGCAAGCATGCATCTCCTTTTCCAGATGGAAGATTTCCTCACTAAATGCTATTTACCCTTATCTAGCTATGTTCCCTTTGTACTATTATGATGTTTTCTATACCATTTTAAGCAATCCAGAAAAAATCTACCTTCTCTGAAAGTGAAACCTGGGATGCCTCATCTAATCAGTGCCTTTAAAAAATTATACTAAATTTTAGCATTCAACTTGATTCAGTTCTCTATGGAGACCTGTAGCTAGTGGGCAACCCCATAGAGAATATAGTAGGGAGGAGTCCTAAGGCTGCCCTAAAACCAAGTGGAGCACTGGAGAAGACAGCAGAGTGACTGGTTGCTTCCAGAGTCAGTCACTGGCAACCAATATCTCTGCACTCTCACTGCTGTGCATAATGCAGACTGGGATAGAAAAGTCTGACAGTCATGCCACCATGTTGAGCAACTCTGGTAGGCTAACCTTGGCTAAGGGCCACACTCCCATCTAGATGCTGCCACACTCATGCTCTTCAGTCGGCAGGGGAATAAAATAGGACAAGAAAGCTCATGGGTCAAGGTAAAGACAAGGAAATAACTTGCCAGTTACTGTTACTCGACTTGGGAAAAAATAATTTAATTTATTGCCAATTAGAATAGATTTGGGTAGTAAGAAACAAAGACAAATATTAAAACAACAATTTTCCTCCTTCCCTTCTTCCCAAGCTCAATTTCATTCCCAGCTTCTCCACCTCCTTCACAGCAGAGCAGGTGGGTTGGCAAACGGGGGTTGCAGTGCTGCTCCTTCCTCATCACACTTTCCTCTATTCCTGTGCAGGCTCTCCTCACAGGCTGAAGCTTCCTTCAGTGAATATCTATCTGCTCCAGCATGGGGTCCTCAACAGGCTGCAGAGAAATACCTGCTCCAGCGTGTGTCCTCCATGGACTGCAGGGGAGTCTCTGCCCCTGTGCTGGAGCACCTCCTCCTTCTTTCTGCTCCTTCTTTGATGACCTTCATGTTCCCTCTGCTGTTTTTCACTTTCTCCCCCCCCTGCTTCTCCTCTGCAGCATTTTTGCAACTGTTTCTGACATTGCAACCTTACTACATTCTCTAGTTTTGTCAAAGAATACGATATATTTATCCACAGTCACATGTGTGCAATTACAGATCTAAATTTTGATGATTGCTCATCACAAGAAAACACAGGGAGCCCTGTATTTTGCCATCCCCCATTTCTTGTTCATTTCCAGCAGACAATATTAACTGAAAAATTAAACACTCTCTCTCTCAGGTTATGACTTTCTTACTAATCATTAATGTTATACCAAAGCACAGAACAGGAATTATAGTCATGATTGGGGAATGTTTTTAAAATGTAAATTTGTCTTCCTGTATATTTCAAAACGTGACGATTGCAGTATGGTCTCCTGCTCCCACACAGCCCTTAGCTATAGCACATTAAAGTAGAAGTTTCTTTTCCAATTTTATTACTTTTAACTATTATTCAACTAGTGAGTTTCAGACACTTCTAAGATATTTGCATTGATTTTCTTCATAGTTTTGACGTGTTTGGACCCATTATTTTTCCCTCATGACTTGCAGAATTCCTCTATCTTAGCAAAAGTAAGTCTGCTATTGTGAGATTGCACTACCTCTGCAGAAATATGGATATCTCCCAATATCCATGGGCTTTGCTTCATTCACTTTTCCCACAATTATCCAAGTTTCACAGCTAGGAGTTCTATATAGTCAACCAGAGCTTTATTTCTTTCTTACATGTGTCTCCTGGTTATATACCCTTCTTCCAGCTAAATCATTAAAACTTATTATAAGAATATATCTATATCTAATTCAGTGGGTTTCTAATTTTTGTGACGTTTCTTACATTTGCAGTCGATGAGGGAAGATGCATTAGAATTATTGGCTAATATTCATTAAAATATTCCCTAGGTAGCCAAAAAAGAAGTTAAAAATAGGTAATGAGGATACTGCCTTTTAGGACATCCTTGTTATTCTGCAGAGTGAAGTGTGACGCAGTATATAGGGGTCAGGTATAAGGCAGATGTGAGTTTGGTGTGAGTGCAGGGTTATTCTGAGATGACCAAAACCTTGACATCAGCAAGGCTGACATCACACTCAAAGAGGCAGAATATATAAAGTTACTGCTAATATAGTCTTCTGGACCAGAGCTGACCCACCTCCTGTCTGTTTGGAAACTGGGGAGAATAACTGCAGATCTGTTCAGAGCTCAGGCAGCACTGTCTTGCACACAGCGCGTGCAGTGCTGTGTGTGGACAGGTTATCTCCCACCACAGTGGAAATATCTGTGGATAAACTGATGACATTGTGATGTGACTGTTCCCTGGCCCTCGGCTCCCTGGAGTCTGTAAAACAACAGCTCTTCAAGATACGCTAGGGACTTCTCGCTGTTTTGGCTTTCTGGTGAACATGTCTGGAAATATCTTGCACTTGTACAGGACTTGACTCATGACAGCTGAGAGCATTCTTCTAACCCAAGGAAAGAAAAGCTGTGATCAAAAAAATTCTGACCTCTGCACCATGCATGATGTCTTAAACATATCCTGATAAGAAGAATCCTAGGAACAGTAGATTTTAAGGCCACATAGCCTGAACCCTTGCAGAGAGGAGGTCATAAGATTTCATTCTGTGACTCCTTCAAAACCCATAAAATTATGATGGTACTGAACTCTTAAGTGAAAGACTAAACCTTTTGAATTCACTGTCACACTTACACATTTTCCAGCTGAAGTTAACCCTATGGACAGGAAAGGATAGACTGTGAACTCAGACCAAAGGATGCGATAGAGCTGAGGTAGGAGTTGGGGAATAACTTCACCGTAGGACAACATGAAAAGAAGCAAACCAGAATGCCATTATGCTGGCATCCTATTTTGCATTGTTTCCTTGGCAGTCATCATATGGCATTTATGAATTTTTGACTGCTGTCCTGAACAGGTCAGTTGCTTTAATGTGAACTAGCATTCTCAAATATTTTATTTTATAAAATTAGAAAGATTTACACTTTCTTTCCCTTTAGTTTGTAGCATATCAATCCAGTCGCCCCATCATGCACTAAATAAAACATATCAATGAATTCTAACCAGTATAAGAGCGTGAATACATAGAGTGCTTGCTTTTTTTAAGTATGAAAGAGTCCAAGTTTATTTAATGGGCAGTTAATTTCTGAGTACAGGCAAAAATTGAGTAGGACTAAAATATGAAGATGTTAAACCATTTAGGAGAAAGGCATGAATGAGATGTAAAGTAACTGGTAGTCAATGGGACTTCGAATCTGCTAAGCTTTTGCACTATCCACTTCCAAGACCCTAAAATTAAAACTGTACAGAATATCAATCAAGTTTTGGACTAATCTTCTTTTCTCAAAACAAGTTCTCCTTCATTAAACACATTTGGTAAATTCCTTTTTCATTGGTGGAACACTGGGGCATACACGAACTGTCTTTTAATTGTGTCTATTTAATTAAGATTTTAATCCTAATGTTATATATTAATAATACAGGTCATTTATCAGCTGCTGTTGCAAACTTGATTATATTCTTAACTGTCTCAATCAACATAATTTCAGGAAATTGGAAAGGAATCACAAGCCAATTAAAAAATGCATATTGTTCCTATTATACTGCTGAATGATATATCTGCTGGCCTGAAGGTCAAATTCTTTTTTGTGAATACTTTCCATAGAAATATTTTGTTTCTTATTGGTCTCTCTTTGATTATCTCTAAATCCAAGAGGTTGTGTACTTCTAGCTACACTTCCACAACTGTGTCCAGTAAATACTGAAACATCTGATGCTACTGAAGTATGAAATTAATAAAGAAACTGAGTGATATATGACTTTGTTACTGATGACAGTTTGGGAGGATCTTAGGGCTGCCTCAGTTTTATTGCAGCCTTCTGCCCTATTAACACAACTAACTAGGTCAGGATGAATGTGCATACAGATACATGCACATCCTTTTTTTAATCTCCCTTCAGAATACTTCTAATTTTGACTCGTTAACATGAAAATTAAAGCTGTAATCAGAATATTCTTACATTTCCTGTGAGGAAAAAATGAATGCAAAACTAGTGCAATTTACATGCAACTCTCAAAGTAAAGGTAGAAAAAGTATCAAGCAGAAGGATTAAGCAAAATTAGGTTTGGAGGTATAATACTATAAACTTGGAATAATTCTGTGCCTTTGAAAGGAAAAAAATTCTTTACATTTCTTTAAAACCATTGAAGAAGATTTAAAAAAAAATATTTTTCCCTTATAGTTTCCTTACTGGAGGCATTTGCTACTCATATATTATATTGCATAGTAGGATTATCAGTTTGAGCTCTCTTCTTTCAGAGTTTGACATCAAAAAGGATAATTAAATGGAACAGAACACCTAAACCTCTTCAGTGAAGGAAATAATACTTTAATATCCAATTATCTTTCTGATGCAAGTCATAACTACAGTACCTCACATGAAAATAAAATTATGAAAACTCTCATGCATTCTCTCCTGTATCCTTTGAGTAGGTTCTCTTTCTGTCCTACTATGCCAACTACCTTGTTCTTTCTTCTAGTCCTCAATATTTATTTATCCTCAGAACACGTCAAATCTGCAATTAGGAGTAAATGACTTTTTTCCCTGTTGGTCTTACTATAGTTGTCCTTGTCATCTCTTTGAATAGTAAGCTCTTTGCTTAGCTATACATAGTCATTTATATCCTTTATTAGATCTAAATATATGCTTTTCTGAAAACTAGGGATAGAAGCCCAAATTTGACATAGACATTGTGATGTTTTATTTTTAGAAATGTCTACATATCTTATAACAATACCATGGAAAGGTATAAAGGAGCTCGTATCAAGAAGCAATATAGTGACATTGCTGCAGCAGTTTGTGCAGGCTAACCAACCCTGTGAGGTGTATTGTGTGAATCCAGATAGGGAAAAAAATACCTGTACTACTTCCAGGGCTCAGCACAGTTAGCCATGGCAGTGTGTTCAATTGCTGCAAGCACGTTTTCTGCCATTTGATGTCTCTGAGATACACATGCCTGTGAGTATGCCTGGGGAAAGTCAGATGCTGAGGATGAGTTTAGCAGAGGTCTTTATATTGAGAAGGAGGACATAGAAGTTAATCAACAGAAAATATTAAAGAAGGGGATAGGTCTCTCAGGCTTTTTCTCAATGAAGCAGCGCAAACAGGATTTAAGATAGTCAGTCAAATTGTTTTTCAGCCTTTATTTTGATTGATTTGGAGTAGGTTCTTGAATCCTAACTCCAGCCTTCCAAAACTGCTCATTGTTTGCCAAGCTACGGGGTGTTTTGAGGTGATGAATTTATTCCACTTCATACAAAATATGTAGTATCTGGGGGACAGGATTTAAATCTGATGTCTCCTGTGTTACAGATGAAGCTTGTCAACTCAAGGACAGACTACAGGATTGTAAAATCAGTTTTGTGTTTCCTTTTAATTTTTCTTATTGGATGATTTATTCCCCCTACTAAGCAATTTCAGGAAGTGATTTCTGCTTTAAAAAAACCTATATTTGTGGGCTGAGGATGTTCTACATGTCCTCAGGTAGAGCTGGAAATTAAACCTCTGAATGTTATCACAGGGCAACATGGTCCTGGCTGCCTTCCCTGGCTGCATCTAGTAGGAAGCTCAGTGCAATGGGTAGGGTGTCACTGGCTACAGCCCATCACTTTTGAGTCAAAAATTGACCCCTGGCCTTACAAGATGGGTGACACTGATTGCCTCCAGGCTAGTGAGGGCTAGCCCTCCTATGTTGCAGATTTATTCTTGAGGGAGTTAGTTTGGATGGTACAAAACATGGCCAGGAAGTAAACAAAAGGGCAGTTTCAATGCTCAAGGGCCCAGTGCGTGAGCTGGCTCCCTGGCCCTTGTCTACCTGGTAGCACAGATGTCCCTGGAGTGCCTCTCTCTTCATGCCTCCCAGCTGCTTGCGGAAGAGCACGTAGGACATTGTATAGTTTGTAAATCTCTGCAGGACATAGTTGTGAAATAATCTCGATGGCTGTGAACAGGATGTTGCCCGGGAATTTGTGGGCATGTCTGGAAGCAGAGGCTCAGCTGCCAGCCTACCTGCTTTGTAGGAGCTGCTTACATAAGTAAAGCAAGAGCCCGGAGGATGCCCAACAGCTTAGACAGGCTCCTGAGGACTTACTTACTTTTTAGACCTAGGCAACTACTGACAGATAAATGGCGCTTTTGTGGTTTCATGAGCTCCAGCTAACATTTCAAGTTACTGAGGTCTGAGGCTAGTAAGCTTTTCAAAGAATCTAAAATGGGATTTAGGCCAATACTAAGAAGTCCAGAGAGATGCCAAAATATTTTGAATACATGCTACCTTGGGTTCTTTTTAAAATGTCACCTTAGTGTGAATTGCTATCAGCAGCAAAGAAATAATTTTCATGACTCTAGTGTAAAGCACACATTATATTTGTTTGTTCCTTGTAAGAATAAAAACTCTAACTGGAAAAAAAAATGCTTTTCTGTTGCACACACAAAGCATTGCTAGTCTGAGGCTGAAGTGGGTGCAAGGTATCCATTTGAGTCTAATTACCCAACCAGGTTGAGCGCAGCCGGTCCAACAAAACCCCAGCTGTAGTTTTTAATTGCCTTAAATGAGCTCCTAAATAACTATGTGGAGTTAAACCACAGCACAGAGAACACAATATAAGTACATAGAAACTCTGAACACCCAGGGCTCTAGAGTGCTCAATTAAACTTTCCTTGATTATTCAATAGAACAGAAGTGTGCAAATTAAAGGCTTTCATGCTACAGCAGGCTACGACCTCATTCTCAAGTTTCAATATTGCAATGGAACTTAATTAAAATATTCCCCATACAAAGCATAACCCTAGAGGTAAGTTTTGTTCCAAGTACCTCATATAGGCATCTCTCCTGCTGTTAAGTGAATGGCTCTTGGTGAATCAAAATAAATATTGTTCTGGCATAGACTCACTTTTATTGTGTACACTGTGAGAAAGTAACAGTATGAAATCATTACAACATTTAACTCACCATGCTGAAATACAGTTGCTAAAAAGCCTTGTTCTCATTGCATTCAGACTGTAAAGTGTCTTAAAAATGTTTGGGGAGGACTCACACCAATTCCTGATTCTATGATAGACACTCAATTTGAATAGGAATAAATTGTATTTCCTCAGGTATGGATAATCACACGTGTAAAATTTTCGCCCCATTTAGGTCAGTGGTACAAAACCAGCAACATTAATATTCAGTAGAAAGAATAGCTTCATATCAGGATATTTGTTGGTTCATATGGTGTCATGAAATCTGTTTTTATTAATAACTGCAAAGTACACTGGAGTCACTGCATGAAAGGCCTTTTAAGTTCAATGTGTTGTTAATTATATGAACAGAATGCCAAACACGTTGGACGTAGTCATATAAATATTCTGTTTTTGTCATTTATACTTTGTTTAGAACCACTGGAATATATTAATCTCTTTTTAAATTGCACTATTAAGATAGAAGTCTTAGGCAATACAATTATTTAATCTCAGTGCCAAGTTACTTTTTATACCAAAACTCCTTTTACACTATTGGAACAATTCATGCACCTCTAAATGTTTAAATTATGTCCCAACTTACATTGCTAATTATGATGTAAACTGTATACTTGTTCTTTGCTTTAAACAATTATTTCTAAATAATTATTAGTGAAATCAGTTATTGAAAACAAAAAGACCTTAATTTTATTATGCATTTTGTTTGACCACATTCATCTAAGCAGACTGAGGAAGCCATGTCACTTTAAAGTTTTGCCTCAATCATTACACAAATTTATTTACTGCCTTAGATTATTCTCACCCACCTGTCTTTGGCATTTCCCTCGTCTTCCATTATCTTATCATTGTCTTCTATCTCCCATCCAAAAAGTGACATGAGAAGCTGATAGTTTGGTACCATTTGTTGACTGAGCATCAGCTCAATTTTTTCAGAATGAAACTTTCATTTCAGGAAATTAAAAAATAAGACAGTTCAACACTGACACAAGAGTTATTTCCTTTATCCCAATATTTTCTTTATGTGGTATATAATCTTAAAACACCCTCAAGGCACCTATGCATTGTAATCTCTGATTTTTAGGTACATATGTGCCATATTAGATCTAACTAATGACACTGGAGACAGAAATCTCAGTTTAGCTTAAATGCACTTCAACAGGCTAAGACTAGATTGGTATTTTTGTCCTCAAATTAGTTCATGTATGATAAACTCCAATTGCATAAAAATAAATAAATACATTCAGATATAGTTTTCTGATAATTCTTTTAAATTTGTGGGCAACACAAAACAGGCATGAAATTATTATGCAAACAACTAAGGTGACTTTGAAATGCATCCCAACTCAAGGCTGAAGAAACCAGCATAAAATTGGTCCAATTGCTATGATAAGTGTTACGGCACATCAAGCAAGTTCAGAGGAGAAGCATGCACGCTTCTTCATAGGCTGAGTATAAAGATTAGAATTGGTACAAGGAATAAAGTTTACAATGCTAACTCTGCTTAACAGTGGTGAAGACATGAACACATAGTGACTGTGTACCGGTGTGTAGGGGCAAATGCTTGCCAGGGGTTTGGTAGGGAGCTCTGTCCTGGTTAGGGGTGTACTTTTGGCAACAGCAGCCCAGAAGAGAGTCAGTAAATGGTTGTTGTGGTCCCACCTGAAGCCTCTTCTTCGGAGCAACCAATGCAGTCAACAGTTGATGTCTGTACATTCTCACTTAATGTTTGGGTGTTAGATCCTGTTATTACAGAACAACGCAGGCCTTTTCTCAGTCTGTTCAATCCTGCCAGTGTAGTTCACAGACTTTTTAAAAGCAGACTGGGCAGAGACACCAAAGGCAGAGGAGAATTAGGCTAAGAAAAGAAAGAAAAAAGATAAATTCTTGTAAGGTACAGATAAGTTTGAGGTAAATATTTTATTTCATGTGTATTTTTCATCACTACATTTCACTTATTTTTTGAAGAGGGCTTTGACATAATCTGTGTGATCTATACCCACATTATCTACAATATAATTTCTGGATGTAGACGTAAGTCAGTCTTCCTTTGTACAGAAGTGGGAAGTCTTCCTCTTCAGCTTGCTGTGTGGCTCTTTAGTGGTAGGGTAGTCAATCAAGAGTATAAAAATGCCTTTTCAATCAAGCTATGTATGCAAAAATAAGAAACTAAGGCTAAAAAATCTGACCTTATACCTGTTGTATGTTTGGATGCATATGATGTCAGCACTGGTCATTAGATAACCTCTCTCAAACTACCCTGATAAAATGTAAATCATCTGTATGAGTTTAGTGCTATGAAATGCTGGAGTGGCAATATAATTCTTCTAAATGTTTCACCAGCTGGAAAATAAATAATGTAAAATACCTGGTCATTAAAATGTCATCTGGAAAGAGAGACTAATACTAAGTGAGATACTGAATGATTAGGGCTTGCTTGAAAGAATGAGGGAGGAAAGCATATTTGTTAAGTCAACAGATGATTCTCTAGGAGACTTTTTTTTTGTTTCCTCCACGATACAATAGTTTCTTTAGAAATTGTGGGTGAGAAGCATTGTTTAATGTTCAGTCAGTCTAATGAATAACTATGCAATAGCCACCCAACTGATGTTTAAGACCAGTGCACAAATGTTCAGAAATTATTTTTATTGTGCAATTTTATAGTATTGTGAACCTGCTAATTAAAGTATTATCGCTAGCTTCTAATTTCTTTTATGAGTTAGCAGTAATGTTTTCAGGAAAGCAAATGAAAAACAAGCATTCTTTGTTAATATAAACCTAATATAGAAGTAATGTTAAGGAACAGCTGTTCTCTTACCATTTTCAGCTGCCCCATTTGCAACAAGCATCCTTTTTAATTGCTAAACACCTGTCTTTTATTATATTTGATAGCAATTCTTAATTTAATTTAATTTCCAGTCTCTTTTCTGATTTTAAAAATGTTTTATTTCTCTAATGCCTATTTACATGGTTTACTACCTTAATTCCTTTACTTAATCTTGAGAACCCTAAAAATTATTATGGGATTAATTGTGCAGGGAAGTAGTGTTTCTAAACCAGATACTTGCTCTCCAGTCTTTCTGGAACAAAAAAGAAAGAAAAAGGTGTCCTGAGAATTAGGAGTTACTTCTCAGTGATAATCATAGATTAGTATGAAGATATATTCTTGCTCCTCAAACTACTGCTACTGTAGCATGTCACTGTTGAGCTTGTTAAATGAGTATTACAAATACAAGTGAAAAATAAAATTTGGCCAAGGTGACCATTCCTTTCAACAAAGAGCAACAATGAAATAGAATCCATAAAATCTTACTCTCACTTGCTCATAATATCTTATTCCCACTTTGTCACATGCTGACCATGAAGTGATTTTGGGGTTTTGTATCAGAACCCATGACACAGTACACAATTTTGATATTGCAAATGAGGTTATTTGACAAGACTACTTCTCTGCTGTACATAATTGCCCTTTTCTATATGCAAAAAAAAAAAGCTCATAAGCTAATTCCCCATAACAACCAAATGGTAGATCTTCCTTACTCATATGTGGGATCAGGATCATAGGAAGTGTCTTATTTAGTTGTACCTGTGACATATTCTGCCATTAAACCTGGCCCATCTCAGATAGTCGATGCAGGAAAACTTTCAGTCATTAGATACAGTGTGCTTAAGGGAAAAAGTTTTTCCTCTAAACCTCATTATTATTATATGCCCTGAAGAATGAATGTTAGTATCTATTTTATAACTCCTGTTTTTTTCTTTCCTTTTTATTTTTTATGGAGCTTGGTGCTGTAACAAGATTGTCTCTGTGGTGTGTGTGTGCATCCACCTGTTTACGTATGGAAGAACTCTACAGAAACACAAGTAGTAGGATTTTTTCTTTGTATAGGTAACCATACAATGATTAACTGTGAAGATTCACAAATCAACAATCTGAAGAAAAATACTGTATTCAGACCTAAATTTCATAAGCTAAAAGAAGTTAAATATTAATATCTCTGTTCAGTCAAAAGACTGTTGGATTTCCCATTATCATTTTCATGACTGCTAAAATTTAAGGCATGTAATAACAAAGGTTCATTGGCTACAATTGTAGCATGCTGTTTTCAGTCCTGTGTGCTTTTTGTGTCTTCATTGATGCCTCTGAAATTCATGCAGGTAAACAACCCGTATAATATCATTACGCATTTCTATAGTTGCTTGCATTAGTAAATCTCTAAGTGTTTTATTAAAGGATGGCATAACTTTTGTATTATAAATGCTAAAGGTAAGCTAAAGAAATGTTAACATTTTTGCTCAAATCTAATGGAAAAACTGGAAGAAGAGTTTCTTCTCTAAGCTGAACAATTTGCGGTCCTCATTGCAATTATGAGTCTTCCAGTGCTAGCTCTAGGCATAGACATAGAAAGCACTGGCTGTGAGCAGCAAATTTCTGGAAATGGCCTGGCAAGCCTGTGCCAGGCTACCTGGACACACATCTGTGCCACCCCACAATGGACACTGTAGAGCTGCGTCCATAGGCATGCAAGCCACAGACCATACAGGGCCTGCAGCATGCAAAGCTGTTCAGGTGCAGCCATGGAGTTATGGTGAAGTCAGGAGTTCACCCACTTAAGTTCAATAACATGACTGTTTTCATATCTTAATCACTTTTGCCTCTCATCAATATATGCGACTAAGATGGTAGTCTTCACACATTATCAGGGAAAAGAAAAATATGGAAACTACTAATTGTCTTCAGGGCTTTTATTGATGTTCTACTTCCCTACATTTCCAAATGAATATACAGAGTGTTTGTCCCTTTTCTACTACTGGCAATCTGGTTTTGAGCTCTACTTTGTCTTCATTACTGCTACCATTCTTGTTCAGTTACAGACTTTATTAATCAAGCCAAAAACCATAAGCTGTACTTCATTAACTGAAAGTTCAGTCTCAGTGTTTTTAATAAAAAGCTTCACATCCACTTCTTTAATCATCTTCAGAAGTGGTTAATTCCTTCCAGAGATGCATTTGTTCCTCTTCTGCTGGTTTTCTGTTTAGGATGTTAATGGTAGTTTCATTATTAATAACCAGGAAATTACAAAGTCTTTAATGTTAGTTATGCAGGGCAAGTTAAGTTTTTATCACCGCTAACAATGGTAAATCTTAATCCTAGGCAAAGTCACAATGCTGTAGCCCATTGGTGACTCTGAAAATACTTTGATTTGTTTATTTCCATCTCTTTTTGTGGCCTTTACTGGTCACATAGTTGCTAATGAACTGAAGGAGAGTTGTCCATAGATAAAGATTGCCAGAGCCAGATTACTTCAACTAATATCTTCATCACACTGCTTGTTTAAAAGAAGAAAGTGACAAATTCAGGTGTTCAGATGTTTTACTTTTTTTAGATATTGCAAGGTGATTACTGGATGGTTCAACACTTAAGTTTCCTAAGTGCTCATTCCTTTGAGTATACTCATGAACTTGTAAGGAATACTAAACTGGCCTGCTACCATGAACAAGGTGCTCTGTAAGTCATCAACATACTGAGTATTATGTCAGTCATGCCTTGTGGGATGTGAGGTTTTGTGCTGAAAAAATTAATTGATCAGCTTTAGAAATGTCTAAATACATAAGTAGATGTATTTAGTTATCCGAAAGTTTTCAGTAATATTAATTTTTAAATAATTTCTGATCAACTACAGTTGCAATTAATTAAGAACTTTTGCACGTGACTTTTCTGGAGGAAGAGGACGGGAAGGGTGAGAGAGGGAAGTGGGAGGAGAGACAAGGAGGAGGTGAGAAAATGGAATAACAAAAAACCCCTCTTGATACATTTTCTCATTTCTACTACTGAGTAATAGAGTTTGGCTTTGAGAAAGTATACTTTGAAAAAGTGTACAATTTTAACTGTGATTAATGCTCACCAGTAGGTCTCGCTAACATTTTTGAGACTGAAAAAATGGAGAAATCTAGTGCAAAATTGATGCTGATGATAAGTGTACCCATGACTCAGAAGTGTGTTATAATAACAGGTTGGCTTAAGATAATTGAGAAATTAGTTTTACCTTCTGCTGTGTTCTAAGTAAAAATGGTTCCAAAAACTTGCTACCTATTGTCTTTTAATATAGTAATTATGTCTGGGCAGGTTTTTTCTGCTATTAATCTATGCCTTGAAAAGACCGATGCCAGTATGTAAATATTACATTTTCAAATTGGGGGTCAGATAATTTGACCATTTCACCTGGGTAAAAACTGTGAAAGTTAGCACTTGATCCAGCAGATAGGAAGAATGTGGTGTCTGTTTTTACATAACCAGGTGGTAGCTAACTAAAGTTGATTTCTTCCTGGTCTTAGATTTGAGCCTGCTCTCTCAGGCTGCACATTATTTACCATCCCAATGGGTTGTGCATATGTGTGTTTAGAAGGAAGAGGAAGGTGAATGCTGGTGGCACTAAGCAGTCTCTCTTCTCTTATGAAGAAATCATATAAATGTTTTCTTTCTACAAAATGTTTAAATGTGCATTGGTACAGGGTCTTTAATTTAGCCCAATAGCAAAGCTAAAAGATTGGTATTAATTCTTAACTACATGGCACAAGATAGTGATAAACTCATTGTTAACTTTCCAGGCATGCTGAACGTAATAGGGGAGATTCACACCGATTAGGTCTCTATCCACCAAATACATACAGACCACTACTGTGAAGAATTTTATTTTTTGTATTCCAGCCAAACACTGTAATTTGTTGTGGGCAATGAAAACAGGGATGTGTTACATTGTCATAGTTTTAAGCATCATCAGGCTTGAAAATATCCTCACATGTACCTTATAAGCTTTGCGTAGCTTAAAATCATTGTCACGATTCTGCTTTAATTAGATTTATAGTGTTTAAAACAGCAAAAAAAAGTCAGTAAAAAAATGGGATTTTAATACACTGCAGCTCTTCTCCTCGTCCAAATGGCGTGTACCTAAAAATGGCATATACCAAGATACAAACAGCTTCTGATCCAGAAATGAAAGGGAGGATCCTGCAACTCTCTGCCTGTAATCCATAGCCTGGAAGCAGCCCAGGCTGTGCTCCACCAGCAGACTGTGAATGGTGTAGTCAGGTATGTGGTGAGTTCCTCTTCAGAAGAGGAAAAGCAGTGGGTTTCTCCTTAAGCTGTGAACTCAAATGAAGCCTAGAGTTTATTGGACACAACTGGGTTGACCTCAGCACTTGAATTCCCCTATGCTTTGATCCCCTTTTTTAATATTCTTTTCGATATTAAGGAACACATGATGAGTCTATTCACTGTATTGCAAGAGTGACATGGCAACGATGGGCCCATTTGCATAGTATAAGCAAGAGTGGGGAAAGACTGAACTAAACCCTCCTCTTTTTGCCTAGATCCTTTCTCTACATATCTTGAGATCTAGTAAAGTCACCTAGAAAATAATAGAAAGCTGTCTCTCTGATTACCTGATCTTATTCAATATTTATGCACTCTTAAACAGAAATTAAGTGTTCTATTCACACAACAGTAATGTACAGAAACAATATATGAAAAGGTGTGGGTATTTTTTCATATTAATGCCACCAACATTTTCTGAAAGCCCAAAATAGTCTTTCCTCTGTTCTTTGGAAAGCCTTTTAAAGTGCAAAACTAACTTCAGAAGTTTTAAATTGAATTGACCCTATAAGGATAATGATAACTTTCACATCTCACAGAGTGGCCCTCTCTCCAAAAATCAGCTCTTTTCAATGCAAGGCACGTTGTTGTGCCAACTCCTTGTCTGAATTATTCTTTGGAGACTCTGTAAAACGGTCATATTAGAAATGAATAAAATCAACCCCCGGAAACACAATACAAAACCCCTGAAAGCACTTGTATAATATGAAAAATGAGTTATTAAGTACAGATAAAGACAGTTATTGCTCAATGGAATGTAATTCAGTAGAAGAGAAATAAAATAATAGTTGAATTATGATTTTTTAAAAAAGTTTCCTTTTATTTTACATTTGAATTATAGGTTGAGAATAGAAAATGGTAGAGTTTGATAAGGAAAAGATTTAATGAATAATTAAATATATTATGAATTTGTTTTGAATAGAAGTTGGATGCTCTCTTTGTTCAGTTGCTTTAAATACATCTTATATTGTTGTCTGTCTGGAATGCATTGTATAGGTCCATAGGGACTTCTTTGGTCCTCTATTTGGGAAACTGTTGCCACATGGAATTCCTTTGTTATTTTTTTGCTGTTGAACTAGTGTTTTTACATGAAGTTTAAGTCAAATAAAAACAATAGCCAGGGGATGCTAATTACATGACAGCAAAGTTCTTTGTTCCTACCTGTTCAAAATGAAAATCTTTGCTTCACACAATCTACTTTAAAATTTAATATTTAAAATTCATTTTTTTAACATATTGTTGTTTTTTCCATCTAAAAGTAAGTTATGCGGGACAAAAGGCTTGTCTTGTACAGTCCCAGGGGGCATACAGCAAGAGTGGTTCGAAAAAGGAGGCTTCATCATTATCTTGTTGCTTATGAAGTCATTTGCATGAGTGCAAAGGGGACAGAAAATGCTACTGTTTTGTTATGAGTAATATAGAGAAATAAATAGGTGCAGCTGCAGCTGCACAATTAATGATAGGGAATTGTGCTTCTCCATAGCCACTATTGCATTTAATAAGTAAGAGCTTGTATATTGTGTTGACCAGTCATATTATCTAAGTTATTCTGGTTTTGATTTCATAGAATCATAGAACCATAGAATACCAGGTTGGAAGGGACCTCAAGGATCATCTGGTCCAACCTTTCTTAGTAAAAGCACAGTCTAGACAAGATGGTACAGCACCCTGTCCAGATGAATCTTAAAACTGTCCAATATTGGGGCATCCATCACTTCCATGGGGAGATTATTCCAATGGCTGATTGTTCTCATTTTGAAACATTTTCCTCTTGTGTCCAGTCAGAATCTTCCCAAGAATAACTTGTACCCATTACCCCTCATCTTTTCCATGCGACTCCTTGTAAAAAGGGAGTCTCCATCTTCTTTGTAGCCACCCTTTCAATACTGGACCATGGTGACAAGGTCTCCCCTATGTCTTATTTTCTCAAGGCTGAACAAACCCAATTCTGTCAGCCTTTCCTCATATGGCAGGCTTCCCAGTCCTTTGATCATCTTGGTGGCCCTTCTCTGGACCCTGTTCGGCCTGTCCAGATCTTTTTTGCGTAGCAGGGACAAAACCGGAATACAGTATTCCCAGTGTGGCCTGACAAGCGTTGAGTAGAGTGGGATAATGGCTTATTTATCTCTGCTGGTGATGCCCTTGTTGATGCAACTCAGCATGCTATTGGCTTTCTTGGCCACAGCAGCACACTGCTCACTCATATTGAGCTTCCTGTCCACCAGGACCCCCAGGTCCCTTTCTACAGAGCTGCTTCCCAGCCGGGTAGATCCCAGCCAGTGCTGCACTTCCTGGATTGTGTTTTCCCAGGTGCAAGACCTTACACTTGTCCATGTTGAACTTTGATTTATACAACTTGCAAGTAGTGCATAATCAGCTTTAAGGCATCAGCACAACATGGGATCATAGACTTGAAAGATTTAGAAGTCTAACTATTTAATGAACTAAAGTGCACATTTTATTCTTGTAGATAAGTATTATTTGTTCAATGAAATTAGTAGCATGAGGAAAACCAATTTTTTCAGACACATGTATAATCTTCTTGTACCTTGATATTATATTTATCCTAATAATTAGTTTCCTGGGTATGTGCTTTATAGGTTATTAAAAATGGACAGTAAAACCAGGTGATAGTCTGTTGATATACCTTCTATATGTACACAATTAAGCTGTAATTTATCTACTAACTCCCAGCAGAAATCTTGGAGAACTTCTGATAGTTCTCTGACAACATCAGCTCAAAGCTCAATAGCAGTCAAGATGCAGTGCAATGTTAGGAATTATTAGACTTATTGGGAAAGTGCATCGTTGTGCTATGGTGCATCGACACATGATGTACCCACATCTTGATTAATGCATGCAGTTAAAGTCCACAGGATTTAAAAAGGACGCAATAGAATCAGGGAAGGTAAGAAATATTAGGAAGCATGTGCCAAGGTATGGAAGATTTTCAGGGAGAAAAAACTTTGTAGATAAAGTCTCTTCAGTGAAAAGAAAACCTGAAGTGTCACCCAATGAAATAATTGCACAGTAGATTTTTAAAAAGCAGAAAGGTGTTTTTTTTTACAGAAAGAAAAATTAAATTGTAGGTCTCATCTGTGACAAGACATTCTGGAAGTAAAAAATGTGTGTTAGTCCAAAAAAGAGCATTGAACAAATTCAGCTATCAAGCACAGTGGTCTGGATTCAACATCTGAACCTTGGAAGTCCTAAAACAGAGGGTTGCTAAAATTTGGAAAGATGTGCCTGTGGAAGTTTTTCATACACTTTTCCCCTTAACATTTGCTACAAGCTATTGTTGAGGAGAAGATGATAGGCTAGATGGATGCAATGACTGCTTCACTACTGCTAAATAAAACATGGTAAGGGACCTTTCTCTGGCCTTGAGGCCAAGTGTTACATCTTGGCTGCAACTAAACATTGCTTGGCTCTGGGTCTCTTCTGGGCTTCATGCCATGCTTTTTTTGTCCCTAGGACATAGTTAGCATTTTGTGGGGTTTTTGGTGTTTGTTTTTTCGATTTTTTTTTCAGTTCAAAGTGTTTGATACAATATGAGGGCAGCCCAATGGATTGGTATTTTCATACCATAAATCTGAGAATAAATTTTGCAATCTCTGGAATGTGGCATGAGGGCTAGCAGGGATGCTTGAGGCTCTGCAAATCCTTCTGAGATACAGAGCATGAAGAGAGCCAAATGGGTGCAGGCTAGTTCAGACTATATATTGGGAATGGCAGAGAGCATGTTCTGTCCCCTGGCCTGTGCCCAGGCACTGCCCCAATGACTGCTACTTGACGTAGTCTAAACCTGACCTCTGTAGCTAAGAGTTAAGCAGTTCAGGTGAGACCATCACTGCTCAAGCTTGTTGCCTTGAGTGTTTTTGTTTAGCAGTATTTCATGTGCACAGAAAAAATGAAACCTTGCTTTCTCACTGAGGTTATAACATGGCTTCTGTTTGAGTTTCTGGGGAAGATAACTTGAAAATGTGATGCACTTACTTTTTATCCAAAGAGAAAACCCTGCACAAGTCTTCAAAGTATGGTCAAGCATAGCTGAGTGTTCTATTATTCATAAAGGCATTTTAGTATCTTTAAGTTGTTTCAGGTTAGGCTAAGCTAACCAGAGAGTTCCTTTTCCCTAGATTTTTTAAATCCTTGTATGAGGATTCCCCTTACTCCTTCATTGTTTCTTTTCTAGAATATATAAGTTTAATTTTAGTAGTCTGCTGTCCCAGAAAAACCCTTGAAAATTTATTTAATATGCTATCTGCTCCATTTTCTGTGCCTTGGAGGTGTAAAATGTCCTGTACTGGCTGGACTACCATACGGTTTGCCTATAACAGCACACAAAACCAGAGACTGGGTGTAGCTTGTCAGTGACTTTCACTATGGTCTGTATTTCTATTCCCTTGCATTTTCAACAGTTATTTTATTCGGTGGAAGAGAGATTTCAGTCAACAGTTACAGTTGTGTTTTGTGCAGAGCTAAGGTTCTACCAGAACAAAGAACTGAGAAGTTTAACAGAGCATATAAGTGAAGCTGTGGACAAAATGAATCATTTATCTGATCTAGCACAAAAAATACCTATGTTAGAATACGGTCAAGAGGCAGTTATAAAAAGGACACAGGAAAGTAGGATTTTGAAGCTTTCCTGACAATTAGATTAATATTTTTATTTGGTTGAGAGCCTTAAAACACATTCCAGATGCTGAATGCATCTACAGGGACACATCATGAAAGATACTGGCCTTCACAAGCAAGATATGTCCCTTGTGCCAGTAGCAAGTCTTGTGACTTGAATGTCTCAAGAGTCAGGAGTTGCCCAGGAGCCAGAGACTTTCCACCTTTGTGTGAGGAGAAAGGTGAAATGCAAAAGCATCAGCTGCTTCAGACTACAGAAATAACTCTGGAGGGCAAACCAGAACGCTGCCCCCAATTTTCATTTGTGCCATGCAGCAGCAACTGGGGCTGAGAGCGGTGAGTGCATTAGGAATCAAAACAAACACACAAAAGATGAAGAAAACATAGGAAACTGAGGAAAGAAGGGAAACTGGAAAGAGACTCTGTTATTTACAAGGTAGAAAAGTGGTGGATGTATATACAGGAAAAAAAAATGCAGCAGCTGGAAAAACAAACAAACAAACCCCCTGATGTTAAAAATTAGTCCAGAAGACTCGGTGTTTTATTTGGGTTTGAATAGCTTCGTTTTCAAGTGTAAATGTTAGAGTGAAGTGCAGTACACAAAACAGTACCTCTTGCTCTGTGCAGCAACGTGTCGCCTCTGCGGCAGCTCCCTCGCAGTCCCTCAGTTCGCCCCACGACACGACTGCCGCATTGTTCTTAGAGCACATTAGTTGTCTGCAGGCTCCATCTCAGCTATACTTTGAATTCAGCAAGGCACTGAAGTACTACTCCAGGCCTTTCGCTGGTGATTCAGGACTACAGCAGGTGTAATTAGGCTCAGGCATGCTGGCAGGAAACCCAGGACTGCTCTTACAGTATGCGTGCACTGTAAATGAAGCTCCTGTTGTTACAAAAGAGTCTGTTTTCAGTTTCCTGCCATTCCCATTGCAGCACAGGACTGTTCTGCAGCAGGGAGTCCTTTTAGATAAGGGCAATAAGAATTGACTACTATGGGTCAGCTTGATATGCTTTTGTAGGACCCAGGTAAGGAGTTCAAACAGTAAGATTACAGGTTTTTGAAGCCATGAATACCCAACTTAACTCTTTGATGTTTACAGTTAGGGTATTCTGATACTAAAACAGCACCAAAATAATTCATGTTAACTGTGGGATGATTGGTATCACAAAAACCAGAGCTTACATGTGAACTACTGGACTGTACGAGTATGCCGTATCGGTGTGCATGATGCATTGCCTGAAGAACTTATTTAGTATTGAGTTTTTGTCCGAGGCAAGCCCTAGTGCAATGTGTCTGTAGACGTATGTCTAAGTTGTAACTGCCCTAATTTAAATGAGTAACTGTTTCTGGTAAAGTTAAATCTGTCTGATATGCATACAGATATGACTGTGCTGTACATTAAAGCTAAAATCTCCTTACATGCCACCTTAACAATACAGCTCATTGAAAATTTAATTTTCCTCGTGAAAATTCAATGGAAGGATTTTTCTATCTTTAGAGCAAAACTTCAATTCCAGATTTTTTGGAAGAGCTGTAATAGTCCACTTATACTCTGTGGATGCAGCAGCCACTAAACTGATCTTAGAGAAGAATATTTGCCTTCTTCAAAACCCAAACCAATTCTGTAAGAATGCATAATAACCTTGGTATATTCAGTTGCATAATAGCTTTTTTATTCATTTAGGTCCCAGTTCACTAGGGTACCAAAGGAGGTACATTACTTCCAATATGCTCAAATAGCCCCACTGAAATTAAAAAGTGTGTGCCTGAAGTTAGCTATCTGTTAGAATTCCCTGGTGAATCAGAATCTTAGTATATGAGCTGCTTTTGCAGAGACTTGATATTTAATTAACCTCTTTTATGCCACTGTATAGCTTTAGAGTACTATTGAAACGCAGTATTTGAATCGTGCAGCCTGAGAAAATAATTTGATTACCATATGGTATGTGCCACGTCAGCAAGAACTCTAAAGTCATCTATTTTCTCAGTACTTGACCAAAACTCTTCTATCCTCTGCATACTCAGTGGTGAACACAGGAGCACTAAATGAGAAATACCTGATGCAAAGAGACATATTTTCTGTGTAGTTAAAAATACTAGCAATGATTTTACTGCTGGAGATTGTACAGAAAGCAAGTGTTATGCTTTGCTCTCAGATGAATGTTGTTTTACTTAATATTATCATAAAAAAGCAATCCTACATCAATAGCACCTTCTTCTTCTAATAAGTACATCAGCCAATGCTTTTGAAATAACCTTATTAGAAAGGAATAAGCTGGCTAAAATGAAATACACTTCTAAAAGCAGCAGGAAAAAAACCCAGCTGAGCAGTCAGCAAACTACACAAGATGCTCCCTGCTATTCTAACACCTTCAGAGAATCCTTATTAAAAACTGGGAATGTCTGGGTGTCTCAGGGAGATTTAACCAACAAAACTATTAGCTCAACATTAGCATCAAATATAACTGCTGATCCTCAAAAACCCCCTTTAAAGTAGAATACAGCTCTTATATTTTGCAATCGCAGGGATATCATTCTTTACCCACTCTAACCCTGCCTATCATGCTGCAATTCACTCTGAGTTCAAAATGACCATCAGAATCCCCAAATCCCAGACTTTTTTCATTTGTTATCACTCCATCACTTTCATGATTAAGGCAGTTTGCTAAAATAGTGGCTGAAATGTTCTTAGTCTCA
This sequence comes from Egretta garzetta, assembly GCF_000687185.1. Taxonomy (NCBI): domain Eukaryota; kingdom Metazoa; phylum Chordata; class Aves; order Pelecaniformes; family Ardeidae; genus Egretta; species Egretta garzetta. Next base: position 254,304 of record NW_009260687.1, read on the forward strand.
CAATAGCAGGTAAATTGCAACCTTAATGTACTGGTTGTAGACGGGTAATGACAGTACAAATTGTGACCATATTTGTAATCTTTCTCTACAGCTGTATCAGGAAATGAGCCAGCTTGAAGCAGAATTCTAGGCAGAGGCTCTTCGATGAAGCATGAAGACAGCTTTAGAGCACAGGTCAGTTTTAGAGATAATACGGGTTTATTAGGGTTTTTTATTTCTTTACTTTTGGATTTCGCTCACTGCAGTTGGAATTCTTTAATTAAAAATAAGAAGGACACTATGGACACAAAATCCCCCCCCAAAGCCAGTGCGTTCCATGTACAGAGCAGTGAGCTGTAAGAGTACTGCTGTAGTTTGCCAGTGCCTCAGCTTTTGCCCTTTGCCTGCCCAGTCTGTTGAGATGACGGGCCCTCAGGAGCAGACAGCGTGGGTGGGGTTCATTTACCAGATGCAGACTTCTGCATCTGATTTAATCACCCTAGGCCCCTTTCTCCTTTCTAGGGTGCAGTTCATCTTACCCTGACTTGTAGGTCTAAAATAAGTCAGATGGATTGTGCTCTAGAATTCCTTATTTGTCTCCCTGGATGATACACAGAGCCTGCAGTGAACAGCTTATGCTGCTGGCATCTCAGGTTAGGGGAGGCAAACCCTGTCCTTTGTGTCGGTACAGCAGAGCATAATGCACACAAGAACCAGTTCTCAGTATGTGTGTGGGGGTAGCTACACTGTTGTAGTGCCTCATGTAGTAGTAATAAATATGATTTCTTTTGTGATATGTAGCCATTGCTGTAGGCTACATGTGTTTTTTTTTTCCCCTTGCTGATTTGATCTGTGTGTAAACATTTTCACAGTAAAATAATAATAACAACAATAATTAATAATAATAATAATAACTTTTTTTGGTATAGCATTTTACATCTGTGCTCACTGGCCATGTCTTTGTGGGGGTGTAAAACACATAGGTGTTGCATCATTGACTTTTAATCAGTACTGACAAAGAGTAGGCTTTTAGAAATACTAATTCTGAGACAGAAGCATTTACATAGTCTTTCCTGTCAAATGACATCATCATTCTGTTTATTTTAGGACTAACAGTAACATCTCATGCCATAATTCTTATTTTTAAAGTAGAAATACCTGAAAAATATCACTTCAAGTAAAATAGAATTCTTCAGAGGTTTTAATGCATGTAAAGGGCTATGTACGAATACCTAGCTCTTTTTATAAGCTATTATGAAGCTGGTTCATTTATGTGGAAGATTTACAGATCTAGTGTGGAATCCATCACCTCTAGTTTCCATTTCCATTGAAAGAAATGCATGTTAGTGCAGATCTACTGACATGAAGCTGTACACTTACCAGAACTGTATACAGAGAAGACACCACTAGTTGTAGGAACTAATTAGTTTTCAAAACTTATTAAAATAACTTTTTCAGTGCTGTCCCTAAAAATAAAAGTGCAGACAAATTGCCTTTACTCTGTTTGAATGTCCCTTGCTCGTCCTGCCCCCTCTGCTGGTTGATAAGTGCAGAAACACATTTTATATGGCCCTAGTTCCCAGTGGGTAGCATCTGAAGTCTGTATTTTGCGGATGAGGGTGATATGAAATTCAGGGGAATTCAGGAGAGCCTGTCCTATAGTATATAAAATGCATTTTGTTTTTCTATGCCATAAAATTTCTGGGTAAATTTCTCATTTAAAAGCAATGCAGACCTTTTGTAACACAGCCAGTAAACCACAGATGATGAGTCTAGTAGTCTTTTGAAGACTCACTTTCTCCTCGACAGTCTTCATGTTCTAAAATAAGGGTGTATAATCAGCTGGGTACTCCCTGTAGTGCCATCTTTGCCAGAAAAGGAAATGATTTTGCAGTATAGGAGTAACTGCAGTAGATGTGTGCCATCCGTACTGTCCCTGGGAAGAGGGGATCCTAAAGGAGATAGATTCCCTGACTATTTTGCTCCACAGGAGCAGCTTTGGGGTTTTTTTTGCAGGAAGGAAACCGTGATTCATGTGTATTTCTGTGTTTTGTTTAGGATAATCCGTTTAATTTGAATGATAAAATACACATAGGAATTCTAAGTGGGAAAGCAACTGTGTGGTTTGCTTTATCAATAGATGCGGAAAATAGAGTAAAGCATCCAGCTTTTTTCTTTCTTTTTTATAGCCTCCTAGTACAACTTAAGGTGAATGATTCTGCTATATTGCCCTTGTAACTAGGAGCAAGAATGTTTCACTGACCAAGGATTAGAGAAAAGAGAGTGGAGGGAATTAGTCCATTCTTTGTGATTGTAACAATGGACATTTTTATTTTCAAAGGATCTGTGTCTTTGTTGCATTTTCTAGTGGTAACCCTGAGACTGGTAATTTATTAGCAAAGAGTCCTTTTATAACAGTCCTGTCTTTGCGAGGCCATGCCACTCAGCAGGTTGATGTATTTCTCATGGTTTCCTTAGTTGTAGGTTAATTTAAGTGACATATTTTAACCACAAGTCAGTGTGAGATGGAGGCTTCAGAAGCCTGATTAATTTTTTTTTAGTATCATTTATTTATAATATATTTTTTGTCTTGCATTGCTAACTTGTTTTATGTTCAATTTTGAAGAAAGAGCTCCAAGGACAGAGGTGCCTAGAAGCTCACCAGCTATTCTAAAAGTTAGTTGCCATGATTTGCAGCAAAATACTGGGCCCAATTTAGCCCTGTTGTGATAAAGAATAGATCTCTGGGACAAAACTAGTAGCAAGGCTTATACATAAGGGCACATAAGATACGAACTTGAGCTCAGTGTCAGAAACAGAGAAGTAAAGCCTTGGATCAATAATTGGAAGATAAAAGATAGAAGCAACTTTCCTCTCTACCTCTTACCACAGTTACAATGAGGATTATGTTTCTATGACATCATAAATATTTCTTAAATATATATTAGATAGCATTTTTAGTATTTTATAAATAACTATATACTTTTGAACTCTTTGGCAGGTGTTGAAATTACTGCAAACCACACTTCTTTTAATGAGAAACACATCAACTTGTTCTTGCTTTTTATGTTTAACTCCTTCAATTATTAAGAAATTTAGCAGTTGGGTGAGGAAGTTACTGCAGCTAGTTGGTTGCCTTAGGGAGATACTGCAACTCTATGTGAGAAAGGGTGTTTGTATACTCACCCTGCAGACTGAAAAATAAGAAAACCAAATAGTAGGTGATATTCAGACCAAGATGTGCTATAAGAGTCCTTCAGAGAGGTAAATAAAATAAAAGTTACCTTATGTAGTCTTACAGTTTTAACTGTTCTGGGGGAAATAATTGTTTTGGGAAAAAAACCCAGATGCGTAGTCTTCTCAGTACACTGGCAGTGAACAACTTATTTTAATTTGGAACATGTCTTTTCATTTTGTGTGTATGTGAAGGGAGGCAAAAGTTTAGGCATATGTAATTTCTCCCATATGCACTCTTCACTTGAATTGTGAACAGAGCAAGGCACTCCCCTCCGTAAGACTGGGCGTTTTAACTGAGTTCAGCTGTGATTTTATCATAGAATCATAGAATGTTTTGGATTGGAAGGGACCTTTAGAGGTCATCTACTCCAGCCTTTTCAATGCAACCCTCTCCATAAGTATCGAAGTTCCCAATGGTGTAGCATCAGTGGTTAAGGAAGGGATCTTCCAAAATCAAAAGGGCAGGTAGAAACAAACTCCTAATAAGGAAAACTGAGGGGGTATTTCTTAGATGTTACATCTTCTGGCAGAATAGTTTTCTGTTGAAATTAGTGTCTAGTACCTGAAACACAGAGGCTGTTAGCAGTGTTGCATTATGATGAGTGATGCTATCTGCAATTCAAATCCCCTTCCCTAGAGGGAGACGAACAGGGAGAAAGAAAGAAATTCCTCTTAATGTAAAGCTTGAATAGCAGCTTTATATGCAGTTATACAGGTCACTGCCTTCTGCATTTTTATGGTAGCAAATCTTTATAAACCACACTTTACTCGCTCTGCTGCTCAGAAATATACAGTAAATCCCCTAGAGACTATACAGAATTTCTAGGACAGGTATGTCTATTGCAAAACGTGATTGGATTTTGAATATTCTCAAAATCTTCTAATGTGCTTTGATTAACACTGAGCCTTCTTGGACTTGTCTGCATGTTCTAGACATTAAATGAGGCATTGTATTTGCATATACTAGTTCATGCGTTTCCCCGACTTACCTCAGCTGGAATCCTCATTATTCGGGTAATGTAGCTTCCTGTCATGTTTGGGAGGGATCCTTGTCATGCAGAATCAATTTAAACACTCTGCTTATATTGGAGTTTTGAGCAAAAGATAGATGTTTTTACATTAGCATGATCTTTATTTTTCATCACATCTTTTTTTCAGCAAAAATGAGTGCAGTCATATGTAAGAGGGGTTGGGATTTTCACTGAGTACCTGAGAAGAAGCAGCAAGTGGGACAGAAATGAGCTGTCAGGCCTGAGACTACTTTTTGAGTTCATGTATGAAAGTGGAATGTGGCGTGTGCATCACGCTCTGCTCTCCTGTTCCCCAGTCTCCATGGAAGAGAAAAAGATGGATATCTGAGCTAGGAATGAGTGGCAGCATCTCCCTGATGCAAAAGAGTGGAAAACAAGTGCCTCGGAGGATGAAGTGGCCATCAGATAATTCTGGAAGCATCCTGTCACTTTAATCTGTCTTGCTGCCAATAGCATTAGCAAAAGCAAAATCCTCGGTGTGTCTTTCCTTTCCAGGAAAACTTAAGTAAATAATGAAAGTAACTTTGTTCGTTCTGGTATTTTAGTGAAAGTCTTATTGCTTCCTGAAAAGAGACCAGCGTGACAGTTGGACTTGGAGGGTGGCAACTGAAATTTAACCAAGAGCAGAAGAGGAGAAGAGCAGGCTAAATTTTGCTTGATGTAATCCCCCCAGCTGGCACATTGTATGTTCACAATTTAAAAGAACTTCTGAGCAATATTTTAAAAAAAGAAAAAAAGGAGCATAAAACTTAGATGCTTATATAAAAATATATGTATTCTATATATATTCCTGAAACAGATGACATCTTTCAAATGAAACACATTCTGTAAAAGTTGCTCTTTTTCAGAAACATTGTCTTTTTCAAGGTAGAGGGCTCATTTATGAGACATCCGTGTGCACAAAGAATGACATAAAAGTCTTACATTGATTCTGTGCATAAAAAAATCTTATTTTTTATGCATATATAGGTATATATCTTGAAAATGCAAATTAGTATCTTCCCATGTAGAAATAGATTAGCAGATTTTTTTATTATTTGAAAAAACAAGAATTCTGATCTCTGTAATGGGCGTTTAAGTTTAATTCAGCTAGCAGATGGTACTTTTCAGGCATTAGTCTGTCAAAGGGTAGCTTTCCAATATCTGTTGTATGGTAAGATGAAGATGTCTACCTTCGAATGCTGCAGAGAAGAGGCACTGAAGTAATATCTCTGTGAGAGCTTGTCACAGTCTTATTCCAGGATGACTTGAGTTTATTTTAACGTGCTTCTTCAGATGGGATTCTAAAAAATGGTCTTTGAAGCCTAAGAAAGTCATCTTGGTTCTCCAAAGTTGACAGGAAGAAGCCATTAGGAGGAGCTGACCACTGAAGAAGCTTCTTCACTACTGAGGATCTGAGTCCCTTGATGGGTGTGCAACAGGGAACATGCCCAAATCTACCTAGGTAGGCACTAAAATTTTGTCTGTGCTCTGAAGAAAGCTCTACTAATACAGCAGTAAGACATCTTTGACTCCATCTCCTTTCCAAGGTGATGTTATTATTGGCCTAACCAGGTAAAAAAAGCTGATGGCTGTGTGCCACTGCAGACAGTTCACACAAATTGGGTCTCTGCTGCTAAACAGGATGGTCAGAGAAAGTTCCATGACCTCAAAGCCTATAGGCCTGCAGATATGTATATAGATGATAGGAGAATCAGTGCTTGAAACCTCTCCTTGGAATGTAGACATATCTTTAGGGGCTGCCCAATAATGAAACCACACCACAAAGTTACCCTTGCCCACTATTTCTGGAAGCTGGATATATTCATAAGGTTTAAAGCTGGAATTATATTTATATATTAAGAGAAGTGTGCAAGCACTGAAGAAAAAGTCCAATAGTTCATACTTTCACTATGATGCTTATAGTGGTTACTAACACACTGTGTCTGAGTGGTGCCAAAAACTCTAAACTTATAAGCTCATTTTCTTTGTGCTGTTTGAATCCCCATTTTTAAATTTACAACAAATTGAAAATGTGGTCTGTTTTTCAAACAATGAACGTATATATATTTTTATAGTACCTCTATGCTGTCAACCTTTTTTTATTGATACGTATTTAAATAAATTGTGATTTGATTTCAGAAGTAGAGCTAAATGTTAAAGACAATCTAATAATATTTTTATTTTTTGTTTAAATTTTTGTTCAGGTAGAAGTTCTGCAGTATTTTCTTCTTACAGTAGATGGCAGGTGTAGACTACATATTCCTTTGCAATTTAATTTTGACAGTTTCTAAACAGAGGGCTTATCCTATTTTCTAAAAATTTGTATTAGTGTTTAGGAGCATGTTAAAAATCTTATTTCTTCCTAAACAATTCTGTTTTAAGTACCACTAAACTGTTACAATGCTGAAAAATAGTAATAATAAAGAAATCACAGGTTAGAAAGAGAATGGGTTGGAATGAAATTATTTCTGCTGCATTAACCTTGAAGTCAATCTTGTTTGTTTCTTCTGTTTTCATTTTCTTGGTAAGAGGTAAATTTTCCTGTAAAAGATCAGTTTTTTTCATATACAACAAGCACTGTGCTAGATCTAGCATGCAATACATTGTCTGAACTTGGTATAATTTCTTCTGGTAGCTTTATGCAACAATACAGACCCTCTGTTGATTAGAATAGAGTTGCAGTTGTAGAATTTTAAAGAATTAAAGTATTACACATGTATTTTCAGTGGCAGCTAATGGAGACATGGCAGACATGTATGTTTCTTGTTGAGCCATAGATGACATCATAGAGGCATGTAATTCTTATGTACTCTGAAAGACCAAGAAAAAGTGAATCAGTCTGAAAAACACTAAAGGTTAGTGCTGGTCTGAATGACAGGAAAGAAGCATCGACATTAGGTTATTGAAATCTGTTAAAGAACATTTTTCTAGTAGAGATATTAACGTTTGCTTGCTGCTTCAGCTTTTAATTTATTCCAGCTTTGTCAAAGTCTTGCAGTGTGGGTTGTTCTATTATTTTTTGTATGTGCTCTTACACTGTGCTTTTTATCATAATACCTGAGTGCCTTATGGTAGTGCATTGAATAATTAACATCCACTGCATATTTGTACTGTCAGCTTCTCCCAAGGAGACAAGTGTGTGTGAGAGAGAGTTTCTTTTGGCAATTAAAGCAATGCACAGATGCACAGTGATATGTGCTAGAGAGTGCACACTCCAAGAAATATGCCTTGTAATTAGAGCAATCTGATGATTCTTTAATTCCTGTGGTAGGACTTCTAGTTTTTTTCTTAGCTGTATTTTCTGTACATTTGGGTCTTTTGCAAAAGGGTGAAGCACCATTGTCTCATGAGAGCATATATAAGGAGTTTTAACTCATGTGTGTGAATACAGAAATGGTGCATGCTTATTTAATAGGCTTGTGATGGAATCAGCAGAATTACAATGGGAACTGGAAGAAACTTCTATGCTGTTCTCTATACAATTTATATGTCATTAATTGTTGCAGTCTTGCTGCGCCAATATTCTTCAAAGAATTATTTAAAAGTCTACTGCAGGAAGCAAGGATGTTATCTGGAAAATGCATCCACTTTCTTTTTTCTTTCATCATTCATTCTGTCCTTGCTCATCAGATGGTTGTATTGTCACATTAGCCAAGGGTGATGCACATTTGCATGACTGGTATTTCTGGGAACCAAGTATATATACTGGAATATGTATGCAGGATAAATTCTTCTTGTTTAGATAACAGCCTGACCACTGTATATAACAATTACCACTGTGAATAGAATGGATGACAACTCTTCCCTTGCAACTAAGAACGAAATCTGTTAAAGGAGTGAAGGTGGATCCCATCCAAAGGTGTTTCATATTTTATTATAATTACATTAAAAAATAAATAAGAAAGAGCACATTAACCCTCCTTTTATAAATTTCACTCTTCACCATAGCTTCTTCCTATCCAAATTACAGATTATTCCATTTGATCTGATTCTTGATAATAGCTAATATTAGTTGAATGTATTTGTCCATCAATTACCAATGTTTTGCAATACCAAGTAGAGAACAATAGCAAATTCTGTGATCATTTGTATGCCTTATTCCCACTAGAGGGCCAGTCAGAGTCTGGAATCTCAATCTAATTATGTTCCTTCAGCTAACGAACAAAGCAGCAAACCTCTTGTTCATTCCTCCTAAGAAAAATGGAATAGCTGAATCAGTTTTTTTGTATTCTGTTTCTCTTACAGCTAATTATTTGTATTATCATAGAATCTAAGAATTGCAGTCCCATTATGCACTGTACTGCAAAGACAAAACAAAAATAATTTTCAGAGCCTTTAGTCAGTATATAAAATAAGGAACAAGAAGTGAACTTGTATAAAGAAAAATAAGGGTTACATTTTGAATGTCAAATATTCTTTATGTCTTGTAAATGCTGAATTAGGGATTTATAGCTTCTAAAGCACATTTTCAATTTAATTACAAGAAGGCATTGCAATCCTGGATTTCCATTCATCCACAGAATGGAAAAAAAACCCCACACCAAAAACCACACAGTGGAAATGATGTTTATAATAATAATCTAAACCTTGTTCATGAGCCACTTAGGCTGAGAGGTTGCCTCTCATCTCTGTTTCTTGGTACCTCTGCTGGCTATTTACTGGGGTGCTTGGGCCTTCACAGGATAAACATTTCTATAAACAATAGTGGAATAGCTGGATCCTTTCTTGTAAACCATAAAATGGCCTTGAGAAGAAAATAAAATAATAATTGTAGTTTAGATTTCCATCTTAGCATCTTTTATGAGACTTGTAAGAAGATGGTCTTAGATTTGTCTTAAGAAAGGGTAGAAGTAATACCTTATTTCTTTTTGTATTAGGAATTCTAGGTTTCATTAAAACTCAGTAATAATCCAGTCTCTTACTAAGCTAACAGAATGCACTCTTCAGCCATTAGCACTTTTCAGTAATGATGAATCAAAATATGGGCCAAAAAAGTTAATGACTTTTTAAAAAATGTGTGTTGATTTTAGTTGCTTCTCAGACAGGGAAAATTTCTGATAATCAACCAAATGAAATGCAAATGCACTAATGTTTGCCCTCAAAGAGAACGGATTTGAACTAGTCCTTGGACTGCATTTTTTTGTTGTTTAAATGCATATTAATATTGTGGTGCATTATTTCAATCCGCATTCTGCTTCTTTTGCTTTGGATTACTGTGCAATTTGTTTATCATTTTTTATTTGCTTGACTCCATTTAGGCCTTATGTTTAACTGTGTCTCCATTTGTATTCATATTTTAAAGTGGTACTGCGAGCACTAATTTGAGATGGTGAAAATAATTTGGAATTATGTAATTTATTTTAAATTAAACACTGAGATTCCTGTGGATCTAGTCCATCTGCTTTGACTCTGTGTGGTCATGCTAATTTAATTCTGCTCACTGTATTTAAATTCTTGAATGTATTTTGTTCATGGTCATCCTTCAAGCAAGAAGATAATTATCTGGTGAAGCTGAAAACATCTTGGGCTATTATTCAAAATTAGGTCTTGGAAAATGCTTCAGATGTTTACATAGGGTTTTTTTTGGTTTTGTTTTACTTTATTTTGTTTTTTTAATACATGTTATGCATTGCATTTCTGCTGGGCAGGACAATTACACTAACTGGATATCTACTTAGTAAAGTCAATTCAGCAGACTGTATGCATGTGTCTAAATTGCAGTTAGAAATAGCCTTTGACTTACATTTAAGGGCAGGGTGAGCCCAAACTGCCCCAACTTCTTCCTTCCTCTGCAATAATACTTGTTGTTTGTGTGTTTTCAGAATGAGACATTATTTTTTTTAAATCATGAAGAAAAACAAAATATGCTCATGAAAAAGTTGTTCAGAACAATAAAAGACAGTAATACTAACAAGAAAAAAAATGAAGATTGACTTTGAAGATAACTCTTTCCAGTGTTGCGTGAACAATAAAACTGTTTTGCTCCGTGTGTGTGTCATGATCCACTATTGGGTTGAACAATTTGGCAGAGGTTAAACCCCCTTGCTTTCCAACCGACCTCAGATAATTCTGGGAGGTTGGGGGTGGCTGGGAGTTCTGATTAACTCCAATATTTTATCATGACTAGGTTCCTTTTACATACTCGGGAACAGAATTAAGACTAATAATGGAGTCAAGTGCCAAGTCACTTTATTTGGCCAACAACAAATGTGCGAGAGAAAAGCAGAGAAAGAGAGGAAACGCAAGAAAGGGAAAGA